>NC_079202.1:22694211-22994211 GCF_026745355.1 Beta vulgaris subsp. vulgaris
AACTTAGTGAAGTCTTTTGTTTCTTGAAGAGCAGTGACTTTAGCCATCCATCTGTCCTTATGAAGACTCCTAAGAACCTTTTGAACCTATTCCTCAGATGAAATAAACTTTCCAAGAGAAGCTAACTCATTAATAATGTTACTAAAACGAGTAAACATATCTCGAATGCTTTCCTTAGTTTTCATGGAGAACAGTTCATATTGATTCGTAAGTAAATCAATTTTGGATCTTTTGACTTCATTAGTTCCTTCATGGGTTACTTCTAGTAAATCCCATATTTGCTTTGCGGATTTGCATCCCATGATCCTATTATGTTCATGGGGTCCAAGTCCACAATGCTACAGTTTAATAGCCATGACATTTGCTTCCATCTTTTCAAAATCAGATTTGTCATAATCAGAGAGGGGTTTTAGAGTTACCTCATTTTTGTCATTTGTAGTTGTGACTTCGAAATCACCAACTTCAATGACTCTCCATACTTGATAGTTTTCAGCTTTGATGAATATCTCCATGCGGTTGTTCCAGTAGTTGTAGTACTTTCCATTGAACACAGGAGGCCTTTGAGTAGAGTAACCTTCCTCAAGTTTCTCGGTGGTATTCATTGTTCCTTGGATCTTTTTCTCAATAGGGTTTCCTATCTGTCGTGAGTTCTAGCTCTGATACCAATTGTTATTTCCCTAGGAACACTACAAGAGGGGGGTGAATTGTATGTGTAGAAATAAACGTAACTTTTTGCGGAAATTTAAACTTAAACAAATAAACAAGCTAGAGGAACACAAGGGATTTTTACAAGGAAAAACTTCTTGGGCCCAACAAAAAGAAACAACCTCGACCACTAGGGATTTTAAACTCAACTCTTTCACTAATTAGGCCAAACAACTTTGTTACAACCTAATTCTATTCTCGAGCCACACCTTGAGTTCCTAAACTCAAGTTCCTGAGCCACTGTTCTCTTAACAGTAGTTCCTCTCAACTTCACTCGAAGTTTTCTCACTCTTACTAGCTTTACTCAAAGCTTCTCTCTTACAGAACTTCACTCAAAGTCCCCTTACCCCAAAAACCAAAATACAATTGATCGAAATAAGCTTAGTGGAATTAGAGTAAGAAAGCAAAGAACAAATGGCTATTATGAGAGAATGAAGGCACTGTCACTTAATTAGTTAAACTCACTTAATTACTTAGTCAGACACACTTTGGAACTTATTTAGACTTCAATATTTATAGTGACAAACATATAGAACGTGGGAATTAAAATCGAGTTCATGTTAAATCCATTATCCCATGACGTTCCTTCCCTTAAGGAACACGTTCCGTAACATATCCCATGATCCCACTGATCTCTTTTTGGACGTCGACATGTTTTAGCCACTGCTCCTAAAGATTAGGAGTTTCTTGAGCTTTATCCGAAAATCAGTTAACTTTAAAACAGATTTAAAACTGAATTTTAATCTTTTAGAAAATATTATCTTTTAAATAAAATCCTCTTAAAAACAGGATAATTATTTTCTTTTCTTTTTCGAAAAACAAAATCTTTTCTAAAAAGTTTTTCTATTAAAATCGATTTTTACTTAGATAAAAACGGTTTCCTGTTATTTAGGCATGACTTACTCAACCTCATAATCGAACCGTTATACTGCTTCAAGCCTATGTCTAGTTCCTTTTACATGTTAAGTTCCTATAACAGATTGGTATAGTGCCATTTAGTTTGTTCCTTACAAAGGAACAAACTCTCATTCTCAAATAAGACTACCAATGTTCCTTACCATCCTTACTTGTTTCTTTTACAATGGAACTAGAAAATAAAACGCCTTGCTTTTATTCTTCTTGATCCAATGCTGTCCAGTATCACTTTTGGGAAACATCTTCACTTAGCCTTCGAAATCCCTACTTGACTTCTTCCTTGACTTAGTATTCTCTTTGTTCCTTTCAATGATACCTTAGAAAATCATACACTTAAATAACTCATTAGTTCACTACTTAGTTTGCATCTTTGTTTCTTTGTCATCATCAAAACTAGGGTTCAACAAAAACCTTGAAATTTTCTTGTTTCTTAGATTTGGAAACATAGAGTGATGTTCCTTTGCTTAATTAGTCCTAGCTACACTAATTTATGATCTTAGGAACTTTAGTTAACTACAGTGGTGAATCTGTATCCTTAGGATATTAAAGCAAGTTAAATAATCCCTTAAATCCTAGTCGAAGTTCGTTGCTTCTTCTATTGTCAAACCTTTGTTCGAATCACATTCTTGTATGCTTCAAGTGATACCCCAAGCCTATAACAGTGGTCTCTCCCACGTAATGAATTCTCAGATCTAGAACAAACGAGATGCGAGTCGCATCAGCCTCCTGTCAAAAGAATATAACAACAATTGATATTTTGATCAGGTCAAAACAAGTTAAAATAAACGAGTTTAGGACTCGTACCTCGTTAAATTTAACAACAGGGGCCAAGCAAGGTAAGAGGTCAATGATGTAGTCATGATCGCGAGAAACAAAAACGTAGTAGCTCACCCGAGCCTCAACCCCTTCCTCGGCCTGAACAAGGGAATCCCTGTCCATCATGGTGGCGGGAGGATCCCGAGGAACTAGTGAGAGCGAGCCGTCAATTTGGCGAGTACCCGCTCGCCGAGGTACCACATGGGTTCTCATCCCAGTATAAAATGACGCTATCAAAGGTCATAAGCGAGCTCTCTGAGCCTAGTCAGGCATATCTGGGTACGACACCCAGGATAAAAAGAAACTTGCAGAAAAAGTAAAAAGTGAACATTTGCTAAATACAAAAGGGAATGACGGTGGTTCATTATGATTACCTGGTCGTCCTAACGCGGCCGATGACCTTCTGAAAGCTCTCTACCGAACCATATCGTTCCCTCCTGCACTGCACCCAACAAAAGCCGATAGGGAAAGAACGAGCCAGAGCCCTTTCCAGGGCCATGCTTGGAAAGTGCTTATAAAACCAGATCTATAGCAACAAGACCACGTCAGGTCCAACCGAAATAGAAAAATAAAAAGACAAACAATGTGCACGATCATACCTCAAGAATTATCCATTGACCAAAAAGAGAGATCGATTTACCATCACTCAACTGCCTACAGGCACAGTGCAGGCAGGACAAAAGACTACAATAGCCCAGCTAGGTCCAATAACAGATCGACACCAGGGACAGGTTCGCCAGAGGCCTTAGGAATCGTGTCGAGACTCCTGATCTCTTATCAGTGCGCAATAGGGACAACTAACTACAGCAGAATGCGCACCTTCTGCTTGTCAGAAGTCCCTGGCATAGAATGTAACACCCCAGAATTTCAAAGCGGAAAATAAAGAAATAATAATAGTATTAATAGGACGATGACGGAAACATCGTCTTCTGGGAATGTCACTACTACAAGAAATGCGTTTAAATAACTAAGTGATAAACCAACATAAGTAAATAATATAAGTAAATTAAATTAACTAGAGTAATATCTAAAAGAGAAAACTAACTCCCAAACTAATTAAAAGTTTAAGCCTAAAACACCTAGCTTTTTAATGCTCACAACTCAACCCGAGCCCAAAACCAAAGAAGATTCCCATTAATATAACCTGCAAAATATACAACAACTTCCACAATCAGTGGGGAGTAACTAGCAGTTCTCCCAGTCCAAATAGGAACAGATAATGAACTTAAGGAAATTAGAAGCAACGGCAAAGAAACACATCACCAAGATATCATACTCACATCATGGTACAATAAATCATAAGCAACAAATAAGGAAGCTCAATGTCAAACAAATACCGGTCAACCATGCAACAAATGCGGTCAAACAAGTTCAAACACAATAGACCATACCGTCTGTGAGTAGACTCATTGGATCATGTCGCCCAAGGCCTATGCTGCCTATTCGAGGACCATACCGCCCTTTCCGAATAGCCTGCATATTCGAGGACCATACCGCCCTTTCCGAATAGCAAAACTCAACGAATCATACCACCCCCGTGAGTGAACCAATGGACCATACCACCCAAGGTTAAGTAACCAATTCCTAGGACCATACCGCCCTTAGGATCATCAAACACAAATTCCTAGGACCATACCGCCCTTAGGATCATCAAACAAAAATTCCTAGGACCACACTGTCCATAGGATAATCAAACACAAATTCCTAGGACCATGCCGTCCATTTGATCAATCAAACCCAACCAAATACGATGTACACACGACAAGGTATACACAAGATCCATCTATTCCAACATTCAATTATATACACGACAAGGTATACAAGAAAAATTCATCTAATCCAACATTCAAATGTACACACAGCAAGGTATACAAGCAAATCAAATTCAACTAACCAACAAGGTTCAAATGTGAGTATACACGAGAAGATAAAGGTCCTCAACATACTCCAAACCAAACAATTATAGGCTTCCCAACAAAATAGGGCACATACCTTTAATGTATAACTCAAACCGACCCAAACTTACTCAAACATGCTTAACAAACATGCCTAAGACCATCCATCAACAAATAACCAAGCTGTAAACCAATTTGGAATTTAATCAAAACACGTAACTAAGGAAAAACAGACCCTCGTCGCGAGTCGCGAGCTGCTGTAGTTCGTGGCTTGCGGGCTGTGCTCGCACGCCCTTGCCTCGTCCAAAATACTTAGGCCTGGTCTCAAACATCCAAATCAACCCAAATTCATACCAATCACAACACTAATCATCCTAACAGAGGCTATACATCATCAACAACATCCAACTACTCAAAAATCCAATATTAACCAAAGTGACTCCAAATCAATACAACAAGAAATCATCAAATTGACAAACTAATCAATGAGACTAACAAGATGAGCATAACAACAGTCCAACATATGAAAAGTAACACTAATAACCATGATACTACGCTTAACTACAAACATACAATCCTCTAAGTTTCACCTAGCATGATTCTAAGTTCTCTAACGCGATTCTAACAACCTAAGTTCACAATCTATTCTCTATCGAACTAGAATAACCCTAGTTACCTGGATCGTCAGGAGGAGAGCTGAGTATAACGGGATTCGAAAAATATGTGAGCAAACCAATTCCTCCATGAACGATAATTGTAGCAACAAGTCACTTGGCATTTTCTTCTTGAATGTTGAAAACTCTTATTTCGCACTGCTCTGTTACGACCATGATTCCCGATGATCAAAAACTCGGATTTTAAATCTCTCTTCTCAAAGTACAGAACAAGATGTTATAAAATTTATGTCCAAATTTGAAGAGAATCCAACGGTTAGATCACCGGCTACGGTTATGTTTGTGAAGGTGTGACAGGGAACAAAAATCGGATGACTCGTCTGATTGAAACGAAAACTGCCGTCGCGTCTTCCCCTTTCTTCAAAAACAAATTGTACCACGAGCAAGATATTTCCGAGTAGATAGATTTTGACTACTCACACGTATAATTCGAATAAGAAACGAAGGAGATATGATGCAAACAAAATAGGTGTGCAAAAATGGACGAAAATCCGAGAAGAGAGAAGCTCTTTCTCTTCCTCTCTAAGGGTTGGACGAAAAATGGGGGTTAGCATGTAGCAAAAACCTGATCAATAACCTCATTAAGCAATGGTTTATAGGGTGATTATAAAGGTGGGTTAATGGGGAATTAAATAGGGGGTTATAAGATATTCAAAGGTTAGCTTCATAAGCACCAAAACTCTTCATCATCCACTCCATAATTGCTGATTTTCGGCCAGCACGACATGCCACATGCGATGCAACATTTCATCACCCAGGTTGGTCCAACAACGTTACAAAAATGCTACGCGACAAAACCAGATCCTAAACGCCCAAATAAATAACGAAACTAATATAGCAACTTAAAATAAATATCTAACAACTTAAAATAAATATATATATAAATATATCACAGCATATAAATATATATACACATTTTCATAACATGTTCCAAAATAATTCAAATGATAAATTATTTATTGTTACGAAAAGGAAAATACCATTTTAAAATAAACAAACACCAAAAATAAAGGGTTAAAATTACGAGGTGTTACATAGAAAGTCCCTTCGTTGCCACCACGCGGGAAGCATAGGACAAACCCGGGGGAAGAGATCGGCAACTGGGCCGATCAAATCTCTTATTGTTGTCGTGTTGAACGACAATGACTTGCCTAACGGCACTTAGGTATTAATAAAAGACAGACCGGAGATCAAGGAGAAGTCCAAAGGGGTAATAGTCATCTTCCCCCAGCGCATGTGAAAAGAGTTGGTGGTATCCCACCACAACTCCATCAAACTGCGAACTAAAAACTGGGAGTAATGAACATCTCTCAAGCTCTCATAGACGTCAATGAAGCGGGTAGCCCACTCGGATCGAGTAAGACTACTCGATCCTGAACTTTCGGAACTTCTTGAGCCAGCCAAAGTCGAAGATGCCAAAATGACGTGTCTTACCAATACAAGTACAATCAACAAGTGTGCGTAAGCTTTAATCCAAATGGAAGTCAACAAAGAGAAGATACTTAAGGCACTCGAAAAGCAGTCAGTGAGAAACATGATGCTTCGGGTCAAAACACAACTGCTCGGGAGCCCATCCCACAGCCTTACATGCCTTCTTGGGATGTGGAGCATCCCTACCACCATCTTCCCTTTTGTAATCCTCCGACGACATGCTAACCGAATCGAAAACAATGAATCAGACTAAAATCAAAGAGTCCTTGACTCTAACATAAATTACTAGATCTTATGAATCAGCAACTTCCAAATCCGCTTCGAAAAAAAATTACCATCACATTTAATGAGATTTCAGGAATCCATTTGAGTTGTAACATGCAGGTTATAGCAAAAGAATGATGTGGAACTTGGTCTTCCGGATGAATATGGAGGTTTCTTGATTAAAAGAAATGGTTTTGGTTGTGTTTGAAAGGTGGATTGTGAGTGAATCTTGAATGCAACGACATCAAGTTTGGAAACAAGGCAACGACTTAGATCGTTTAGTTAAGCATAAACATAAACAAAAGTATGCAAAGCAATACTCCCGATAATCTTTTAGCAAAATTCAACAACTAACTATCATTATGAATATAACAAAATATATAATACATCCGACTCCTCTAATCCTAATCCCACTTGGTTTAGTTACAACCGACTCCTAGACAACTTGAATCATGTAAAATCCATCGTTTTAAGAACGTAGGAAAAACTATGATTCTTATTATAATAAAACATAACAAAACACTAATTGAGTTAACTAAAACACATGAATCATTAACTATAACTAACTAATACTACGTCTAAGTGAACTAACTATACTACATAGGATCCTTTTATTCCGCATCATTCTCTCCTTCTTGGAAAGAATTTGTCCCCACATTCTCACCTGCAATGTATGAACTCTATGGGGATGAAGGATCTGGCATTATTGCTTCCTAAATATATAACATGAAGTGCACCTTGGCTTCCATTGACTTACCTTAGAATTAAGAAGCCTTTACAAGCATGTTACTTGTAGTTGCAAAATTTGACTTCTTGGGAGGTGAAGGCTATCATCTATACCTCTTATTCTCTTTAGCAACAGAATAAATGTTTCTCTTCCCCGATTGTTTCACATCTCTGATCCACTGCCAAGGTCTTCCTAGGATACCGCACAAGCACTTATGGGGATGACATCACACCAAAGTTTATCTTGTAAGCTCCTATAGAAAAAGCTACGAGCGCTAGCTTGTTTCTTCACCTTTATAGAATCATTATCATTCAACCCGTTAAGGTTGTAAGGCTTTAGATGTTCTCTAGCGGGTAAGTCTAAGGCACTCACCATCTTTGAAGATGCTACATTAGCACAAGACCCACTATTAATGATTAGCTTACAAGATCTCCCTTTAACTAAGCACCATGTATAGAAAGATTTTCCTTTTGTGTTTCATCCTCTAATGGTGCATCTTGGGCTCTAAGTAATCTCCTTAATATGAGGTTGTAAGTGCAAGAGACACTCAAGACGGGGGGTGAATTGAGTGTTTTTTCGAATGTTGCAACTTTTTCGATTATTGTAAGAACAGTAAAGAAACAGTTCTCTAGCAGCGGAAATAAAAGCAATGAATAAACAATACAAGGATTTAACGAGGTTCGACTTCAAATAAGTCTACGTCCTCCACTCACTCACTCTTTTATTAATCAACTCAGAATAACAAAAGAATTACACTCAATCACTTATGCACCTATGCACAAGATGATTCCCCAACTTCCACCTCTGGAAGTTCGACTCAACCACCAACTATGATGGTTCAAATGAAATTGATCCCTGATCAACTTCCCCAGCAACCTGATCTCACAGGATGCTCAAATACAACAAGTTTTTTCTCTCACTAGCAAAACAACCTCAAATGCTTAGAATGAGAGTAGTTTAATATCTATGTGGTATTAGGGTTTATGCTAGGTTTGAATACTTGAGAGAGAATACTTTTGCTGAGAGAATACTCAAAAATTATCGTGCAAAAGCTTAAGGTTTGAATGCTAGCTAAAGTTCTTAAATAAGCCTTTGGTAAGTAAGTGTTACATGATATTATGAGAGTATACTTTCCTCGGAAGTATGGAAATTATTCCAAGGAAAATATACTCAGTATAATATCATATAACACACTTACCATACTTAAGAAATCTTGCTCGCATAACAAACCATGCATCCGTGTATTTTGAAAATCAATTTTACGCGGAAAGAAACTTTCCTAAAATACGAATGCAAGAAGTAAATCTTAGAGGACTGCGGTTCAGATCTGTTCCCAGATTGTTCCAATCAACCAAGTTTTACTTGTAGTTGTGTATGACAAGTATCCAATGTTTCTTGTCATCCACAACTACCTCATCTCTCTAGTTTCAAACCTTTATAGTGCATTAAAACCTTTATACCACTTACATTGCTTCTAAGACCTAAAAGTTACAACTTGATCTTGGTCTTCATGCAATTCTTCAAGACTTGGCTTCACTAGCTTCGTCTTTCTATCCATTGAACTCGTACTTTGGCACCTACACATGTAAACAGAAACATGCATGCAATATAATAGTTCAATGTGGTTTGTCATCATTCAAAACTCAAAATGGGGAACATAACAGAGGTTATCCTCATCTGGTGAAGCTTATTGTAGTTCTTGATCCTACCACTTATCA
This sequence comes from Beta vulgaris subsp. vulgaris, assembly GCF_026745355.1. NCBI lineage: Eukaryota > Viridiplantae > Streptophyta > Magnoliopsida > Caryophyllales > Amaranthaceae > Beta > Beta vulgaris. The sequence goes on from NC_079202.1 coordinate 22,703,357, forward strand.
TCATCTTTAGAATTTGACTCGCCTTCTTTGGTTCCCCTCATCCTTAAGGCATGCATGTTCTCCCTCTCCCCTTTGTTGAGTGTTCTATGGTCTTTAGGGGTGATAGTGATCTTTTGTGGGCAATCACGTGAGATATGATCAAACCCTTAACACTTATAACATTGTTTCTTAGCCGAAACAACATGTTCAAGACTAATAAACACCTTAGGTGTTGGTTTAGGTTCGAATTTAGATGAGGAAGATGATGGTTGTTTAGAGTTATTACAGGTAGGCTTATTTTTGTAGGAAGTGGAATAAAAGCTGCTAGAGTACGTTTTATCCTTCCCCTTGCTCACTTCCTTATCTTGCTTCTCAAATCTCTCGGCCAACCTAAGCACTTCATAAAAAAATGTAGTTGGACGTCTCTAATTTGTTGGCTATGGAGGGCCTTAAACCAGTGATGAATTTCCCAATCTTCATCTCTTCCTTCTCGTCCAACTCACATAAAATACACAACTTCACAAACTCTTTATATTAGCATACTCAGCTACGCTCTTGGAGTTTTGTTGAATTTGGTTGAGCTTTACGAACTGCTCTTGAAGGTACTCACGAGGGATAGATCTTTTCTTGAGCTGCCTCTTCAATTCAGACCAAGTATCAATCCTTGAGTCACCATCTCTTGTTCTCTTGTTCCTCAAACTTCCGAAGCATATACTAGCATACCTAGTAATCTTCAAAAGTGCAACTTTGAAAGCCTTGTTCATCGAAGCCTTTATAGTCCATTAACTTCTCAAACTGTCGAATCCACTCTTGGAGATCCTCAACGTCTCCTTCACCTAAAAACTCCTTCAACTCCATGAGTTTTGTTATAGATGGTGACGAAGCTGCTTCCCCATTGATGGTTGTCAAGGATATTAAACTAATTCATTTGGTTGGTGATTGTATCTTCCTTCTTAAACTTGATGAGTTAAATGCTTCTTTCATGGAAGTCTTTAATTTGATCCATTAAGTTCTATCATTTTCATTGTTGTTCTTTTTTCTTCGAATAAGTTATTAAGATTAGGGTCCTTAAATCCATAGGAGTGTCTTGTTCTTTTTCCTTTGAGTTATTTCGTTTCTACATGTATTTCATGTTAGTTGTTTCGAGTTGTATTGATTTAAATCATAGAGTCCTTGTAAGCATGACAAATTATTAGCTTAAGATGTAAATTAAACAAGTTAAAAGAAGCTAAGGAAGCACGTCCAAGGAAGGAGCATATGCAACGTAATTATGGCTGAATTATAGGAGTTTGTTACACTCCTTGCTCACACGTGTAAACTGCAACAACTTCCCTACTATCAAGGCATGCAAGAGTGGAGTCCAAGTGATGCTTGAAGTACGTGAATAACAGCAACAATCCACGTTTAAGAAGGGAGTTAGGCGCCACCATTCGTACATGTAATAGTGGATAGTTAATTTGTTAATTTCCTTAAGTATTTTGTTTAGAAAAATCAGAAAAACTTAAGTTGTAATAGTCTATAAATAGACGGATGAAATGAAATGAAAGACATGACTTTTATGACTTAACAAAACCGTGAGTTTTATATTTTGCTTAATACTTTGCATTCTTGGATTGGAATCAAGTGTTTAGTGCCTATGCTTAACTAACCTTGGCAAGTTAGTTTGTGTTCTTAGGAGCTTTTAGATTGCTTGGTGGTGTGACTTATCCAAGTAGTTTAGGAGTTTGCTATTCAATCAAGCTTGTGGATTCAAGCCTCCTGATTGTCTATTTCATCAAATTCCCCGTCAAGGCACAGTGCCATACTCTTTGCAGCTATTATCCGAAACTTTAAAACTTGTATACTTCGAGTGTTACTCCAATTATACAACATCTTGGTATCAAAGCTAAGTTTAAATCCTAACCATTTCAATCATCATTAAGCCCCAAACACATTCCCCAACAACCCCAAACACAAACAACCCATTTCGAACTTGTTCTAACCATGGGAGATGAAGCTAATCCCCCTGCCAATTGGCGTCAAACCATGAGGGTATTTGAAGAATAAAGGAGGGAGAGTGATGCTAGAATGGCCTTGTTACAAGACCAAGTGAGGCAGCTATCAATTCGACTTGAACACCAACGAGAAGTAGGTGAAGATTCGGATGATGCAAGTGACATAACTTTGCATCCTAGAAGGCTCAACCCTCGACCTTCTAATGATATCAAGGTTGATATACCTGACTATGATGGCAAGCTTGATCCTGATGAGTTTGTTGAATGGATTAGAACTATTGAGAGAGTATTTGATTACAAGCAAATCCCTGAGGATAAAAGAGTGAAGCTTGTAGCATTGAAATTAAGGAAGTATGCCTCAACTTGGTGGGCGAGTGTGTGTGCCAAAAAAGATCGATTAGAAAAGGAGAAAGTAAGGAGTTGAGAGAAGATGAAGAAACTTCTCAAACAAAAATTCTTTCCAACCTACTATGTGCAAGAAAATTTCTCAAAATTCCATCACCTCAACCAAGGAAGCAAGACGGTTGAAGAGTATGCAAGAAAGTTCGAGGCTTACATCATGAAATGTGATGTAATGGAGGATGAACCTCAAACATTAGTGCGTTTCTTAGGAGGCTTAGACCCTTCTATTGCAAATGTGGTTGAGTTGTACTCCTACTCAACCCTAGAGGAGCTAATTCTGTTAGCTCAGAAATCCAAAGGTAAATGGGATTCTTCTCGAACCTTTACCAAGCCTACTCCTTATTCTAAACCAAACACAATCCCTTCTAAACCTAACACATCCTACTCTTCTAAACCACCCCCAAAAGATTGAAACTAAGCCAACTGTGCCAAGCACTCTTCGAAGGTGATATATGTGTCAAGGATTAGGGCACATTGCCTCTGAATGTCCTAACAAAAAGGTTATAACTCTTGCAGAGTATGAGGCCATAGAGGATGGTTATGAAGAAGAGGAGGAGGAGGAGAAGAATGTAGAGGAGGAAGAAGAGGGACGTTACATTGGACCTGATGATGGTGAATGTTTAGTGGTGCGAAGAACTCTTAGTGGTTTAGCTACTAATGAGGATCAATTGCAAAGAGAGGCTATTTTTCACACGAGGTGCACCATAGGAGGCAAAGTTTGCTCCTTAATCATAGATGGTGGCAGTTGCACCAACGTGGCCTCACAAACTTTGGTCACTAAACTAAACTTGAAAACTAACCCTCACCCTAACCCATATTTCATGCAATGGTTGAATCAAGGAAAGGGAATACATGTATCTTCACGTGTATTATTAGCTTTCACCATTGGAAAGGAGTATAATGAAGAATTGTGGTGTGATGTTATTCCCATGGATGCATGCCATGTTCTATTGGGAAGACCCTGGATGTTTGATAGGAAGGTGATACATGATGGCTATAAGAACACTTATGCCTTTATGAAAAATCAAAAGAAGATTGTCTTAACCTCTTTGTATCCACGTTACAAAGAGCAAACCAACAACCAAGCCAAAAACCCAGTGTCCTTAACCACTCTCATCAAATCATCCTATCATGAATATATATCATTTCAAGAGCTCATCTTGTGTGGTTAGATCAAACCCACCATCCACCATCCGAACCACAACACCCTTTGCTAACACATTTGCTTAAACAATTCAAGCACGTTTTTCCACAAGAAATACCCCCTGGCTTACCCCCTAAACGAGACATCCAACATAAAATTGACCTTATTCCCGGAGTTAGCCTACCTAACAAACTTGCTTATAGGATAAATCCTAAAGAAACCGAAGTGATAAGGAGGCAAGTAGAGGAATTGAAGGTGAAAGGCTTGATTAGGGAGTCACTTAGCCCTTGTGCTGTCCCTACATTACTCGTGCCTAAGAAGAATGGTGAATGGCGCATGTGTGTTGATAGTAGGGCCATCAATAAAATCACTATAAAGTATTGTTTCCCTATTCCAAGATTGAATGATCTTTTAGATGATTTACATGGTTCGAAAGTCTTTTAAAAGATAGACCTAAGGAGTGGTTATCATCAAATTCGAATCCATGAAGGGGATGAGTGGAAGACGGCCTTTAAAACAAAAGAAGGCTTGTATCAATGACTAGTTATGCCATTTGGATTATCAAATGCACCAAGCATATTCACTGAGATTACTAAACTTAAGCAATTTGAATGGAGTCCTCAAGCACAAAAGGCATTCGAAGAGGTTAAGCTTCGACTCACTACAGCCCCTATCTTGGCTTTACCTAGCTTTGAAGACATTTTTGAAGTGGAATGTGATGCTTCTGGAGTTGGTATTGGTGCGGTTCTTTCTTAAAGTGGACGCCCCATAGCCTACTTTAGTGAGAAACTAAATGAAGCAAAGTGAAAGTATTCTACCTATGACAAAGAGTTTTATGCTCTTGTGAGGTCCCTTGACCATTGGCGACATTATTTGATTGCAAAGGAATTTATCTTGCACTATGACCATGAGGCCCTCAAATACTTGCAAAGCCAACAAAAACTTCAACCACGCCATGCCAAGTGGGTAGAGTTTTTACAAGCTTATCATTTTGTGATCATACATAAATCCGGAAAGATGAATAAGGGTGCTGACGCCTTGTCACGAAGGTACTTACTACTTCTCTTAGAAATCAAGTCATTGGTTTGGAGGTATTGAAGGAAGGATATAGTGATGATCCGGATTTCGGTGAAGTCTTTGCAAAATGTCAAGTTCATGCTCATGGAGACTATCATGTCTATGATGGATTTCTATTCAAAAACAAGAGACAATGTGTGCCTAAGCATAGTGTGAGAGAGTCTCTAATTCGAGAATTTCATGAAGGTGGCCTTGGTGGACACTTTGGCATTGAGAAAACCTATACATTGGTGAGTGATTACTTCTTTTGGCCTAGATTGATGAAAGATGTCGAGTATATTGTCAAGAGGTGTGTGGCTTGTCAACACGCCAAAGGTCACTCTCTTCCTCAAGGCCAACACTTACCCCTTCCTACACCACAAGCACCATGGGAGGATAGTAGCCTTGATTTTGTTACGGGGCTTCCTAGAACAAAGCATAACAAATATGTTGTGATGGTGGTGGTTGATAGATTCTCGAAGATGGCTCATTTTGTCCCTAGCCACACTACTCATGATGCAGTTCAAACAGCTCTATTGTACTTCAAAGAGGTGGTTCGTTTACATGGAGTTCCAAGAAGCATGGTTAGTGATCGTGATACTAAGTTCCTAAGTCATTTTTGGCTTACATTGTGGTAGAAGATGGGAACCAAGTTGAAGTTTAGCACATCATCTCATCCACAAACTGATGACCAAACCGAGGTAACTAATCGAACCTTGGGAACTTTGTTAAGAACTCTTGCCACTAAAAGTCCGAGACAATGGGAAGAAATGCTGCCCCATGCTGAATTTGCATACTATAGGGTGCCACATAAGATCACTGGATTTTGTCCCTTTGAAGTTATGTATGGGATCAATCCATGTACTCCTCTTGACTTGGCCCCCTTCCAATTCGAGACAAATTTAGCAAATAGGCTTATGAGCGTGCTAAGGAAATCAAGAAGCTACATGAACTTATGCGAGCAAGAATTATGCGTGCAAATCCAAAGATCAAAGAACGAACTGATAAGAGAAGGCATGATGTTCAATTCTCTCCTGGCGATTGATTATGGATTCACCTAAGGAAGGAACGTTTTCCTTCCAAGGAGACGTTCAAAGTTGAGTCCTAGAACTGATGGTCCCTTTAAAGTTCTTGGGAAGATCAATCCTAATGTCTACAAGATTGAACTACCAGGTGATTATGGTATTTCTTCTTCTTTTAACATTTCGGATCTTAGTCCATTTTATGAAGATGAAGATGTAACACCCCAAAAACTTTGGTTCTAAAACTTTATAAAACATTCACTTTTCATTAAAATATCTGACCAAACCTTTAGGGTGTTACCGCAACATCTATTGTTAAAAATAAATGCAAGGCTAATTATTACGAATACAAATTTAACTCGCAAACCAAAGTATCAAAATAAACCAAACTAAGTTGTCTAATTTATACCAAATCAAAACTAAACAATCTCAAATGACAGTATTGTAGTGTTTATTAAACTAAGTGAACTTAAAAACTATAAATTCACTCATTCCTGCAACGTAGTCCCTTTCACCAACCTGCACAATATAAATATGGAACAGAACAAAGAAAAACAAAAATACAAAAATTAGCGAAAGCTAAGTAATTACAACTCCATCCCGTAAAATAATAATAATAATAATAATAATAATAATAATAATAATAATAATAATAATAATAATAATAATAATAATAATAATAATAATAATAATAATAATAATAATAATAATAATAATAATAATAATAATAATAATAATAATAATAATAATAATAATAATAATAATAATTAATAATAGTTATATTTTAAAAATAATTTTTATAGCATAATACAGACAAATATAACGTAATACAGACAAGTATAACATAATACAAACAAGTATATAATATGATTAACCATTTCAATTATTCAAGTTTATATGAGTCATACAACAACAAATTTAATTATTAGAAGGGAATTGAACGTAAGTAGGCCGGGACTAATCCCAGTAACCACCTACTTCAACATGGGTCGTCACCCAGATAAATTAACAGTAATGACCAATATCGTTTTGCAGAATGTCCCTAGTGTGCACAGCCCTCACTAATCTAATGGGTATCTGCAATGCGCACCAATAGTATTAGGAGGAAGACAATAAAGAGTTGTAACAGAATAAAATCAAATATTGTTCATCACCTATGGAGGATCCAAGTCCACATGATAATTCCCTCAATATTATTTCCACTTTACGTGATTAATATATTTTAATAGTTATGGCACATCAAACACCACGTTAACATTAACAGGAACATCTTCAGTTCGATAAATATTTTTCACAACTTAACCACTTCATAGAATTATAATAATCAACGTCCATAATTCATAGTAACCAATATATCCATCATTAGAGCCTCATATAGTCACAATATAAATATATATATATATATATATATATATATATATATATATATATATATATATATATATATATATATAAACTTATAATATCATTCGTTACCTCATTAACACACTAGTTATACCCATTAAGTAAATTATCAATATTAATATAATTTTAATACGATGGTATAATTAGGTATATTATAAATCCAAATTCATAACAACAATACCAGTAGATACATATATATTATACGCAGGGATAATAGTACTATAGTAATAATAATAATAATTTTAGTCATAGAAAGTATTATACGATTCCTGTCACATAATATACATCTAACATAAATATAGAATCACATAACCACATGTATTACAAATAGCACATACAATTCCTAACGGGATTCTAGTTGTTGATGGACATTGTGAATTACCTCAAACGCGTCTCAAGTATAGCAATATCAACTGAAATCCGCCTCCTACGAAGTTTCCGTCTACAACAAATAATATTATCTAAAGTTAGTCACTTCATATAATATCCCGCAAATAATTAATCAAAATTTACTAGATTAATACTAACCAAAGTCGAAAAACAAGAGAAAGATTATTAATTTTCTAAAAAAACAAAAAAAAAAAAAATGTGACCGTGTCACTTTAGCAAGGAACCAAAAAAAATTTTGTGGATTGATGTTGACAGTTGTCAGCAAAGTCACAATTCCTCAATGACTTTCGCTGCTATGCACACCCCTTTTCTTTTCTTTTCTTTTTTTTTGTTACTTTTTTTTTAAAAAAAATCAAAACTTGGAGCAACACAGCACGAGACCCAAATTTAAGAAAAAGGAAAGAAGAAACGGAAGAAGAGGAAAGAAGAAAGAGAAGATGAAGACCGGCGCCATACTCCGACCAAGTCGTCGGAGTCGCGTCGGGTTTGAAAAATATATATAATATTTTTTTTCTAGTTGAAACCTTCAAAACACAACAATGGTGATTTTAGATCTGAAATTTAAAACTTACCAAAAAGATGAAGAAAGTGTATTACGTGAGAATTTTTGGGTGTTTAGGGTATATATATGTGTGTAAATCTAGGGTTTTCACTAAAAGATAAGAATTTAAAAAAAATTTAGAATTTTCTTTTCTCTCTATCTTTCTTTTTGAACGAAAAAAATCTGATTTAAAAAATTCTGATTTCGAAATTTTTTTATTTTTTTTTTAATTTTTTTAAAAAACATAAAAATCTGATTTAATAAATAAAATAGTTTCATAAAAAAAATCAGATTTATTATGATTTTACTTTATTTTTTCAGAATTTTATATTTATAAAATCTTATTATAACAAAATAAATTCTATAAAATAGTTATAAAAATATGGGATATTACATCATATTAGTAGCGAGTGATAACATTAAAGTTCGAGGACGAACTTTCTTTTAAGGGGGAGTAGATGTAATAGTCTATAAATAGACGGATGAAATGAAATGAAAGACATGACTTTTATGACTTAACAAAACTGTGAGTTTTATATTCTGCTTAGTACCTTGCATTCTTGGATTGGAATCAAGTGTTTAGTGCCTATGCTTAACTAACCTTGGCAAGTTAGTTTGTGTTCTTAGGAGCTTTTAGATTGCTTGGTGGTGTGACTTATCCAAGTAGTTTAGGAGTTTGCTATTCAATCAAGCTTGTGGATTCAAGCCTCCTGATTGTCTATTTCATCAAATTCCCGTCAAGGCACAGTGCCATACTCTGTGCAGCTATTATCCGAAACTTTAAAACTTGTATACTTTGAGTGTTACTCCAATTATACAACAAGTTTGAAATTTCTATCACTCTCTACATGAGTCCTTATTGGTGGCTCCCTAGTTAGACGCCCTTGTGCTCCTTGTTCTTCCCGATTTCCGGCCAAAGATTCAACGCTTTGATTGGTAATTTTTGTGGATTCATTAATGGAGGTAAAACGCTCATTAAAATCCTTCATCATATTACCAATCCATAGTCTGCAATTCTTCTCGAGTAATAGGAGTCCCCATGACCAAGAAAGTCTCAATAAACTGACTCAACTTAGAAAATTCGAAACTTCTTCAAAACATGGCCAAAACTTGTGAAATATGGACATAATCAATGTCGTAGCAAAATTTGTTCTCAAGCTTTGGTAATCTTCGTTTTACTTTTGTTGTGCTTGATTTCAGCTATTCTTGCACGCCTTCAAAGAACTGTCTCGAAACTATATCAAAACCCCTCGAAATCTCGTGAAATTTGAACATAATAAACTAGACAAGATGTAGTCCGATTTAGGATAAAAAATCTTCGAAAATTCGAAGTATGTTGGGAGCTTGTGGCCCTCAAGGTTACTGTAAAAATTGGGATGAATACTAACCGCAAAACAAGTGCCACTCTTGGATCTTGGGTAAAGCTCTGATACCACTTGATGTGGAACTTGGTGTTCCAGATGGATATGGACGTTTATTTATTAAAATAAACGGCTATAGTTGTTTTTGAAAGGTGGATTGTGAGTGAATCTTGAAGGCAACAACTTCAAGTTTGGAAAAAAGGCAACGACTTGGATCCTATAGTCAAGCTAGTATCATAAACATAAATAAAAGTATGCAAAGCAATACTCTCAATAATCTTTAAGCTTCAATAGCTAACTATTATTACGAAGACAACGAAATATATAATACATCATAAGTCCTAATACAACTAAAATTAAAACAACTAGACTCCTCTAATCCTAATCCAACTTGGATTAGTTACGACCGACTCCTAAGCAACTTGAATCATGTAGGAACGTAGACAAAATCACGATTCCTACTAAAAAAACATAACAAAACACAAATTGAACTAACTAAAACACATGAATCATTAACTATAACTAACTAATACTATGTCTAAGTGAACTAACGAACTGTACTATGTAGGATCCTCTTGTTCTGCAACAAAGAACATAAATCGTCACCTACAGCATGATTTCTACCAGTAGCAAATACGCACACTCAAAGTTCCAAGCATGTTTCTAGGTTCCAGACTTAGAAATTACGGTAATTCTGATTCTAAGGTTCATGATCCAAGAATCATCACATATTCAAAGTTCCATAAGCATATTTCTAGGTTCTGAACTTAGAAACTACGTTTTTTTGATTCTAAGATTCATGATCGAAGCATTATCATCAAATTTAAAGTTTCCTATATATGTTTCTAAGTTCCTGATTTAGAAACTACATTAAGCACAATATAATTCTAGTTTTATAATCTAAAGAATTATCAAACTACAAACTACATAAAACTCACATGGAACATGTATCAAACTCGTGAGGAACAAGATTTGAAACGAGAAAACACGCCAGAGTTCGCCGAAGGTGGCGCATCTCACCTGGCACAAGAATCACCGGCCACAATCAACATTTCCGCCCCACATGCACCAAAACAAGGGTAAATCGCAAAAAAAAAATATAATAAAAAAATGACGAAAATAATAAAAAAAATGCGAAAAAAAGAGAGCAAGAGAATAAACCGAAAACCGCCGAAAAATCGACCGCAAACTCCAGAAAATGGCCTGGAAATGGGTCGAAAATTTTGAACCCCAAATCCCTTTTAAACCGCTCAAAAAACGCCCAAAAAACTTCACAAAAGTGACAACCAAGCAAAAATAAGCACTCCTCTAATCTAAATCTGAAGAAACACTCAAGAATGAAGTGAGTTTGAAGCTTTGAAACACAAAAATGGTGGTTTGAGCTTAGGAGAGAGAACGACCAATGAAGAAAAAGTGGCGGAGAAGAAAAATGAGGGAAACGGGAGGTCGCCCGTGTTTTTAAGGTCTTTTAAAGACTTGCGCCCTGCGCGCGTGCGATAGGTGCACCGACAAAAAGTGTGTCTGACGCACGCCCCTCTGTCTAGCCCAGCATCCCGCGCCAAGCGCAGGTCTGCGCTTTTAGTGCACATTCCCATGCAACGCGCTTGCGGGCATCTTAGCTAGGTGGGGGCTACATGCTCAATTCTAAGTTATTTCAATTGTTCATTACACTTCGATGTCGCGTGCAACAAACTAATGAACTTTAAAAAATTCTCAAAAATACGATTTTGCCATTCTTCCAACATGCGATACTCTATACATTTTGAACATACATTGGTCGACAGACATCAACAGCTCATGAGTATTGACAGTGACAAACAAACTGCCAGGTCTCCGGACCATCCTAAATCAAATAGCGACAAACAAACCACCAGGTCTCCGGACCATCGCCAATCAAACGGCGACGAACAAACCACCAAGTCTCTGGAGCAGCATTAATTAAAAGGCGACAAAGAGACCGCCAGGTCTCCAGACTATCATCAATAAAGAGGCGAAAAACAACCTGCTAGGTCTCCGGACCATCATCAATCTGATTGGTGGCAAACAAACCGCCAGGTCTCCGGACCATCATCGATCAAAAAGGCGACATGCAACCGCCAAGTCTTCGGACCATTGCCTATCGATATAACATAACACCGATATGAGTCGGTCTAGAAATAGCTCATGAGACCTTCTTTGATACCTCATCTTATTGCACATATTTTGTAAATATGTTTTACATATGCCGGTTTCTGAAACTTTTGCTTGTTTTGCAGGTACTGGCGTAAAAAGAGTGATTCTGGATTGCAGAGCATTTAGAATCATTCTCTGTCCCGACACGTATACTTTGACTTTCGGTTTTGCAAAATTCAGTCAAAGAGGGGGCTTTTGTAAACATATAATCGTGTCTCCCCATTTAAGGGTCCAATGATGAAGCATACCGCGGTATTAATTGGCACGGCCTAGCGGATTAGCAATCCGAACAAACAATCCAAAATTGTGCTTTGAAATGATATTCTAAAGCCCAATTAATTATTCATGATGATTAATTGTATTTTAAGCTCATAAAATGTTTTGAGTCCATTTAATGTATTTTAAGAGCCAAATTAATATTTATAATCAAACAAATATTTTTATTATCTTTAATAAATACATTAAACATAAATATATATTTATTGTATTAAAGTTACTAATAGTTTCTTGTCATCATCTAGATCTTTACTTGATAATCGTGATTGCTGGAAATCGTAATCCTTTTCTTATTAGTCTTGTATATAATATTTCAAATTGTTTTACTTGGATTATGCACGATTTTATCACCCACATGTTATTATTGTTAAACAATACTTAAATAACTGTTATAACTAATTCAGATAACTTGGACAACCTACTAGGATCCTTGTAATTTGATTGCATAATAACTTGTTACTAAAATATATAGTCTTTCTATGTGTTTCCTGAACCAACCTAGACTAAATATTTTTAGGGTGTTTAAAACGTTATATAATTATTCTTTTGCATAAAATCTGTAACGAATAGATATTTAGTAGAGGCCAGCAATGGGCAACATGGTTCCTGACTATGTTGTACCCTCATCCCCGAACTCAATCTTTGGTCATTTTGATCACCTATGGAGTCTAGACGGGAAATCTACATTGGCTAAGTCTCCAAGATGTCCCTACAGTTTCAATATTCAATTAGGTTTACGAGTCTTCCTTTAAAGACTTGTTGGCGACTTCAAAATATATTTTCAATAAAACCTTAACAACGGGGTAGTCAAATAAACACAATCACACCGCAGTAGGCGAAAAATAAAAATCACGCCTACACCTTGCAAAGAAGTTGGAAAAGGTAAGATTGACATCTCCTAGTCAAGGCACTTCTTAAGCTTTTTCTTGTGAAATTTGTGATGGATCATGCTAGTTCTTGTTGTTGTGGGTCTATGGTTCATGATGCATGGGTGAATTATAGAGGTGAGGGAAATCCTAACTTCAATAATCAAGGAAGATGACAACAATGCAAGTGATTGATGGAAGAACCCTCAGCCACCCCAACCTTACCAAGCCTCAAATAGACCAGCCAAATTCCATAAACCCCCAACAAGCATTCACACAACCACCCACTAAAGCTTCATTTGAACCAAACCAAACTGAATAATCTTCCCTAGAATCCACTCTCCAACTCTTCCTAGCCCAACAAACAAAAACCAATGCCGGCAATGATAGGGAGTTTGGAGAGATAAACACTTCCCTCCACTAGGGGAAAAAAAAGAAAGGGCTACGCAGGAAGGGTTGAGCTTTTCCTAAAAGTGCACCCCTATATAGTAGAAGGGCTGCGCTTTTGAAGAAAAGCGCATCCCTTCACTTAGTAGGGCTGCGCTTTTAGGAAAAGCGCAGCCCTTCTGCTATGTTGGGTTGCGCTTTTGAAGAAAAGCGCAGCCCTTCTTAAAAAAATCTGAAATAAAAAATTCGCGGGCTTCAAATATTAAGCGGGCTTCGTCAAATATATTATCCCTCATTCTCTCTCCTCTCTCACGTCCCTCCTCCCTTTTCCTCCTTCTCTCACGTCCCTCGTCCCTTTCCTCCTTCTCTCTCATCCTCTCTTCTCTCTCAAAAACTCCCAGAAACGTTGCGACAAAAACCCTGAAATGATTTGCACTAATCATGCCGACGGAGTGCGATTGCCTATTGTGATACCTTTTCGGAAGCGAAACGGGCCAACGAGTCAAACTCATCGCTATGCCGTGACGTTTAGGCTTTTTAAGTCATCCGAGTTCGTTTAAGGCTCCAAATAGGCATTTTAAGTATTTCCGAATTTTTTTTCCTTAATTATGTATTAGGGTTTTGTTTTATGTATTTAAACATTATTAGGTTAATGTTTGGAGGTAGTTCTTGTATTTTCAGATCTATAATTTCTTAATCTTTGTTTTGATTAATGTTCTTGTATTTTCAGATCTATAATTTCTTAATCTTTGTTTTGATTAATGTTCTTGTCTTTTCAGATCTATAATTTCTTCTCTTCTGTATATTAGTTTTTGTTCCTTTTCGTTTCGTTCTTTTCTTTTTTTTGTTTTGGGTTTAGTTGCATTGTAGATCTATAATTTCTTCTCTTCTGTATATTTGGGTTTAGTTGCATTGTAGATCTATAATTTCTTCTCTTCTGTAATTTCTTCTCTTCTGGATTCGGATGGTTTACTTTAAAGTTTAATGCAAATGTTAAAATTCAAAAAATGTGAGATTAATAGTAAAAAAATGTCGAAAAAAAAAAATTTTAATTGTTTTTTTTTGGTAGGAAGGGTTGCGCTTTTACCAGCCCTTCAAGCTTAGAAGGGATGCGCTTTTTAGGTAAAAAAACACATCCCTTCTAAGCTTAAGGGTTTGCGCTTTTACCTAAAAAGCGCAGCCCTTCCTTGTGAAGGGCTGCGCTTGTCTAGCGCAGCCCTATTTAAAAAGTGAAGGGCTGCTATTGAAAGGGATGTTGTCAAAAAGCGCAGCCCTACAGGCCTTTTTCAGCGCAGCCCTTCTTCATTTTTCCACTAGTGCTCCAACAAATGAATGCTCACAACGAGATGATTGAGACACATGTGGCTCAACAAGTAAGCAACAACTCCTCAAATTCTTTGATGCGGATCCAAAGGCATCAATCCAAGACGAGCCATTCACTTCTAATGGAACACATGGGGCTCACTTTGTTCGCACGCAAGAATGCATTTATGTCATGTGTTATTTAGCCCGGGGATGAGGCTACCTAGCATTTTAACTTAGTGTCATTATTAGTTAAAATGTTGGTTAATTAAGTTGAGTTATTTTAGCTTCAATAAGGCCGAAAATATCTAGTTGATTTCGATCATTAAGAGTCTAATGGTAATGGTTGTATTTTAGGAAAGTTGCCTTAAACTTGTGGAGAAGTGGTGTGCAAGGTGAGGGCTAGTTGGCCGTGTGATTTTGTTATAATTAAGGAAAGATTTGCACTTCTTTCCTTAAGTCTATGTTTCCTTAAGTTCTTGCTAGATTCTAGGCTAGAATTAGGGGGAAAGCTTTCCTAAATTAGTAAGTGTAAACCGTGGCTATGGTGTGCTTGGAAGACAAGTTAATTCTTGTTATGAATAATATAAATAGTCATGTCATGCTACCATACAAGAGCAGGAATGATTAAGAAAAAAAACCTTGTTATTGAATTTAATTATGCTTTGAATTATTTTCGACATTAAGTTAATTTTCAGGTTTGATAATTAATTTAGTGTTTAATCTACTTAATTCCAGGAGTGGTTTGAGTGAGATTAGGATTCTTCGTGAGTGTTCAGGAGTGTTCATCCACCAAAGAGATATCCTTATTACTAATTTTAGTTTTCTCATTATTTTTGTTCAAGTTGGTGTTTTCTCTTTAGTGTTTAAATATCCTAGTTAAGCATTCATATCAAATGGTACCAAATTTTTCCAGGAGGGTGATGATAGAAGGGATTCTACTCTTCAAAGATCCAAGGTAATTTGTTACTTTTCTTCTCAAAGTTTCAATCTTTATGTGGGGATAAGTGGTGTTAGGGTTCTTTTGTGCTTCCTAGGGTGGCTTATTGTTGGTGTTGTTGGTGCTAGTTGTTGGTGTTATTTGTTGTACTTGTTAAAGTGTTGAGTGAAATGGAGCAATTGGCTAAGGCTATAGAAGATCTAGCTAAGATGCAATTTGATTTTCAAGAAAAATATAATGATGATTCGAGTCATGTTAGTAGTTGGACTAAGTTAAAAGAAAAGCTCAAGGAGAAGTTTTTACCGAGCGATTATGAGCAAAAATAATATATCAAGTTGACAACTTTATACCAAGATATGTTGAGTGTGCATGGGTACACTATGGAGTTTGACAAGTTGTGCCTTATTTATGACCTGGACGAGAAGGAGGCACTAAAAATTGCTCGTTTCATCAAGGGATTGAACTAGCCTATTGCAAGAAAAGTGAAGGTGTCAAGTTACAACACTTTTGATGATGTGTGTAGATTGGCTCTCAAATTTGAATCTCATGAGAAAGACGAAAAGCTTGAAGAGTCTTATGCCAAAACAGGTAACTCTTTTAAACCTTCTTCATCTTATAGTTCTTATTCACCTTCTAATTAATAAGAACTATGAGGGGTTTAAGAAAGACAATGCATCGAAAGAAGAGAAAAGGGTTGAGAAACAAAAGGTGTTCATGCCTAGAGAGAAGTTTGAAGAAAATAGAAAGTGCTTCAAGTTTCAAGGAAGAGAACACATTACTAGTAATTGCCCAACCAAGAAAGCTCTTACTGTGAGGAAATACATTGCTTTGAACGAAGAAGAAGAGTTATATGAATTCGTGCCACAAGAAGAAGATCATGATGAGTATAGTGAAGAAGATGCATATGCCTAAGATGATAATAGACTAATTGGGGGTTGTTACAAGGGTTTACATGTTGATTGCCTTCCAAGCAAAGAAAAAATGGAGAACTTGTTCCATACTCGTTACAAGGTGGGTGAAAACACTTGTAACATGATCATTGATAGTGGTTCTTGCACCAATGCAGTGGCAACAAATTTGTTGAGTAAATTAAGTCTTGTTTTGAGGGATCATCCACACCCTTATAAGTTGAGGTGGCTTGATGATAATGCAGGATTTAGAGTGAAGAAGCAAGAATTACTCTCTTTCTTCATTGGAAGCTACAAAGATGAGCTATGGTGTGATATGCTTCCTATGAATGCTTGTCACGTTTTACTTAGGAGACCATGGCAATTTGATAGAAAGGTGATTCATGAGGGAGATTCCAACGTTTATTCTGTTTTGGTTGGTTCAAAGAGGATTATATTGCATCCTTTTAGCCCATAGTGTCGTGGTTCAGAAGAAAGAAGAGAAGAAAGTTAGTTTGTTTCTTTTATGCAAGGATTCCAAAAAAGAGGTTGAAGAAGAGGGCGTATGATATGCCTTGTTTGTGAGACATGCTGCAACTTGTGAGAAGGTGATAAGTAGTCCACAACATGAGTCACTTATGGAAGAATTTGGAGATATATTTCCGAAAGAGCTTCAACAAGGGTTGTCACCTTGAGAGGAATTGAGCATGCCATTGATCTAGTTTCGGGGACTCCTTTGCCCAACAAACCAGCTTATATGTATGATCCAAGTGCTTCAGAGAAGTTGCAAAGGAAAATTGAAGAATTGATTGAAAGGGGATATGTGAGAGAAAGCATGAGTCCTTGTGCGGTTCCCGCTTTACTTATGCCTAAGAAAGATGGCACATGGAGAATGTGCATTGATAGTAGGGTCGTGAATAACATAACTACGAAGTATAAGCTTCCTATGCTTAGATTGGACGATATGCTTGATGGGCTCAATGAAGCTTCGATTTTTTCGAAAATTGATCTTAGAAGTGGTTATCATGAAATAAGAATTAATGAAGGGGATGAGCGGAAAACAACATTTAAGACTAAGCAAGGTCTTTATGAGTGGATGGTGATACCCTTTAGTGTATGCGACGCCCCTAGCTCTTTCATGAGACTTATGAATGAGGTACTTCATTCCTTTTCAAACATGAGGATGAAGCTAATTAGCATTTTAACTTAGTGTCATTATTAGTTAAAATCTTAGTTAATTTAGTTGAGTTGTTTTAGCTTCAATAAGGCCGAAAATATCTAGTTGATTTCGGTCATTAAGAGCCTAGTTGTCATGGCTGTATTTTAGGAAAGTTGCCTTAAACTTGTGGAGAAGTGGCGTGCAAGGTGAGGGCTAGTTGGCCGTGTGATTTTATTGTAATTAAGGAAAGATTTGCACATCTTTCCTTAAGTCAATGTTTCCTTAAGTTCTTGCTAGATTTTAGGCTAGAATTAAGTGGGAAGCTGATATGGATCCGACAAGAAGATTTAAGATAACTGAATTAGTGGATCTTATGAAGTAATGGGTTTAGATCATCTTACAATTCAAGGTTGTGAATAGCGTTTTAATGTTAGTTTTAATTTATTTGTTAAGGATGATATGATTTTCGACTCTGTTTCCGACTCTTTTTGTGTTTTGTGCTTTCTGTGGACGAAAGTAAGTAACAAGGATATGAATAATTCAACTATCTCGGTATGAATTGAGCTAGGTTGGAAGAATAAAGCTATCTCGGGTAAATTTAACAGTGTTATTTTGTTATCTCGGCAAAAACAACAATAATCATAAGGAATCACAATTCTCAAGACCAACTCTTCTTCTTTATTAAGGACTAGGTGTGTACGTATATAGGATGAGAAAATAACCTTGCCCTCCAAGCTATAATATTTTTGGATTTCCTAAGCAAGAGATAAGGAAACATTCCCCTTAAAACTATCCTACAATCTAGCACAACTTAAGGAAACAAGTGTTTTAAGAAAGCTTTGCAAAACTTTCCATAAAACTTACAAAATCAAACGCCTCAACCTAAAGCTTATTATAACTCAAATTTTCGGCTCTTATTACAACCAAACTAATATAAAAATGACTCAACGTCATTAACTAATTTAACTGACAAACATAATAAAAGACATATTTTTTGTTACATGTAAAACCTTCACTTTAAGAGTAGAGCAAAAGCATGCAATAATAATGATAAAGCAAATAAAGATAGTTGGTGAAGCAATCCATGCACGTATCTTGCATCATTCTCCCTCTCTTGAAAAAAAAACTTGACCTCAAGTTTTGATGTAATCCATGAAATCATCCAAATCAAGTGTTCAACAATGTACACCATGAATATGTGGCGTCGTTCATCACCCTCTTCAGCTGGACGAAATATTAAGCTTTCCAAATCTTGATTTGTCGCTAGTTGTAATTTATCCCTCTTAGAAAGAACATGTAAAACCTTGGGAAAACCACGATCATTAGCAACCCTAGGCGCCAAAGTAAAAGAAATATTAACTAAAGGCACCACCTCTTCATTATGAGAAACTTCAAAGATCAAACCTTTATCCTTAGAATAAGAAAATGCTGCGATCCTTTCTTAATCCTCAACAATAGGAAGTTGCTTTTTTCTTCATATTGTTTCTCTTTTAGTCATTGAACTAAATCTGCACAACTCCTTTGAATACGTGCTAATATTTCTTCAAGGGTTGGTGGACATCTAAGATCTTGTAATTCATTTTTAGCCCTTCAAATCTTTCACAATCCTCGTGCAACTTATGCCTCCATCCACTTGAAACAATAGATTTCAAACGGACAGAAAATTACCAGCAATTATCATTGAAACTTGAAAGTGCAGATATCAAACCCCAATTAAAACTATTAAAAAAAATTTGAAATTTCATCAAAAAATTCTGAATGTATCCCTATATGTCTAGAACAGTCGATCAAAATTTCATCAAAAAATTACAAACCAATTGGTTGCTGTTTTTTTTTTACTAACAGTATGTAATCTGCCCGAAAAACATAAATTTGTATCCAAGGTTTGCCTCGTTGTATATTCTTTATGACTCAGATTGCCACGAAATTATGACACAACAAACTGAAAGATGTTTAATGCCACCAAACAAAATTTAAGATCAATCCAAGCTTGTTCTCTCCCTCACATGCCTCCACAAGACCACAACCACACTGCTCTAATACCAACTAATATGATTTTCGAGGCTGTTTCAGACTCTTTTTGTGTTTTGTGCTTTTTGTTGGACGAAAGTAAGTAACAAGGGTATGAACAATTCAACTATCACGGTATAACTTGAGCTAGGTTTGAAGAATAAAGCTATATAGGCTATATTCAACTCTTCTTCTTTATTATGGAATATGCGTGTACTTATATATGATGAGTAAACAACCTTGCCCTCCCAGCTATAATATTTTCGGATTTCCTAAGTAAGAGATAAGGAAACATTCCTCTTAAAACTAGCCTAGAATATAGCACAACTTAAGGAAATAATTATTTTACCAAAAGCTTTACAAAACCTTTCATAAAACTTACAAAATCACACGACTAAACCTAAACTTTATTACAACTCAGATTTTCAGCTCTTATTAGAACCAAACTAAAAAAAATGACTCAACGACATTAACTACTTTAACTAACAAACATAATAAAATACATATTTTATTTTACATGTAAAACCTTCACTTTAAGAGTAAAGTTAATACATGTAATAATTTTAATAAAGTAAATAACAATAGTTGGTGAAACAATCCATGCACGTATATTGCATCAAAGGACCGAAATTATCTT
This sequence comes from Beta vulgaris subsp. vulgaris, assembly GCF_026745355.1. Classification (NCBI taxonomy): domain Eukaryota; kingdom Viridiplantae; phylum Streptophyta; class Magnoliopsida; order Caryophyllales; family Amaranthaceae; genus Beta; species Beta vulgaris. Next base: position 22,723,286 of record NC_079202.1, read on the forward strand.
ATTTAATTCCCTTCCTAAGTCGTTTATTATTTTTATTAGGAGTATAATTATAGTTGAATAAGAAATTCAAATCCTAGTTGGAGTAGAATTCCTAATTAGAATTATAGTTTAGTTAGAATACTAGTGGTAGTAGAAGTCTTTTGCATAGAAGGTTAAGACATTCGCCTTGTGATAGGTTTTACTTGTTTTAAGCTTAGGAGTCTTAATTGGTTTATCTTTTAGTTTTAAGAGTTATCTTTTATATTTTCTAGTCATAGTATAATTAAGTATTTGTAATGCCTATATAAGGCATCTTTCGATCATTAATGAAAACATATTAAGAGTTTATGAAAGTTTATTTCGTGAGTTTTAAAACCTGCAAGTGAGTTAGTTGCTTAGAAACCATCAATTGATATTAAGTAGTGTTTATTAGTTAGTGTTAAACAACTTAATTTCAGGTGTGGTTTGAGTGTGTTTAAGAACAATTGAATTTGATTCAGAAGTGAATTACTTTTAGTACTTGATTAATTAGGCCAGGAGTGACTTAATTGAATCAAAACCCTATTTGAGAGATCAGGAGTGTTCAATCAAATAGTTCTATCCATCTGTTCGAGTGTATTCATTAGAAATTCAAACAAGAAATAATCAAGATCCAATTTTTCTTTCAAGATTCTTCAGAAATCGAAAACTTCACCAAAGTGTGGAATCACATCTGCATGAAATTGAATGATATGGATCCGACAAGAAGATTCAAGATAACTGAATTAATGGATCTTATGAATTATTGGGTTTGGATAATGTTAGAATTCAAGGTTGTGAATAGTGTTTTAATGTAGTTTTATTTGTCAAGGGTCGATATTATCTTATTTACTTCGATTCCTAAGGTATTTATTGTTTTATTAGGAATATAATTCTAGTTGAATAAGAAATTCAAATTCTTGTTGGATTAGAATTCCTTATTAGATTAGATTTATAGTTTAGTTAGAATTCTAGTGGTAGTAGAAGTTTTTTTCTTACAAGGTTAAGACTATCCTACTTGTGATAGGTTTTACTTGGTTTAACCTAGTTAGGAGTCTTAATTAGTTATTAGTTTCTTAGTTTTCTTTCATTTTTAATTGTCCTAGTATAATTATGTATTTTTAATGCCTATATCACGCATCATTCGATCATTCATAAAAAAAGATTAAGAGTTTATGCAAAGTTTATTTCGTGAGCTTCAAAACTTGCATTTGAGTAAATTGCTTAGAAACCATTAATTCATATTCAGAAGTGTTTATTTGTTAGTGTTAAACTACTTAATTCCAAGAGTTGTTTGAGTGTGTTTAAGAACCCTTGAATTTGATTCATGAGTGAAATAAGTTTAGTGCTTGATTAATTAGGCCAGAGTGACTTAATTGAATCAAACCTCTATTTGAGAGTTCAAGAGTGTTTAATCGAATAGTTCTATCCATCTTATTTGAGTGTGTTCATTTCAAATTCAACGAAGAAATAACGAAGATCCAATATTTCTTTCAATATTCTTAAGAAATCTAAAACTTCACTAAAATGTGGAATCACGCCCACATCAAATTGAATGATATGGATTTGACAAGAAGATTCAAGCTAACTCAATTAGTGGATCTTATGAATTATTTGGTTTGGATCATCTTACAATTCAAGGTTCGTGAATAGTGTCTTAATGTTGCTTTTATTTGTCAAGGGCCGATATTGTCTTATTTATTTCGGTTCCTAAGTTATTTATTGTTTTATTAGGAATATAATTCTAGTTGAATAAGAAATTCAAATCCTTATTGGATTAGAATTCCTAATTAGATTAGATTTATTGTTTATATAGGATTCTAGTGGTAGATGAAGTTTTTTTCTTACAAGGTTAAGACTATCCTACTTGTGATAGGTTTTACTTATTTTAACCTAATTAGGAGTCTTAATTAGTTAACTTTTAGTTTCTTAGTTTTCTTTTATGTTTAATAGTCCTAATATAATTATGTATTTGTAATGCATGTATAAGGCATTACTCGATCATTAAAAAAAAGATTAGGAGTTTATATAAAGTTTATTTCGTGAGTTTTAAAACATGCATGTGAGTTAATTGCTTAGAAACCATTAATTGATATTAAGGAGTGTTTATAAGTTAGTGTTAGACAACTTAATTCAAAGAGTGGTTTGAGTGGGTTTAAGAACCTTGAATTTGATTCAGGAGTGAAATATGTTTAGTGCTTGATTAATTAGGCTAGGAGTGACTTAATTGAATCAAACCCCTATTTGAGAGTTCAAAAGTTGTTCAATTAAATAGTTCTATTCATCTTGTTCAAGTGTGTTCATTAGAAATTCAATGAAGAAACAATCAAGATCCAATAAAGCTTTCAATATTCTTAAGAAATCTAAAACTTCACTAAAATGGGGAATCACGTCCACATCAAATTGAATGATATGAATCCGACAATGATTCAAGCTAACTGAATTAGTTGATCTTATGAATTTTTTGGTTTGGATCATCTGACAATTCAAGGTTCGTGAATAGTGTTTTAATGTTAGTTTTATTTGTTAAGGGTCGATATTATCTCATTTATTGTGGTTCCTAAGTTATCTATTGTTTTATTAGGAATATAATTCTAGTTGAATAAGAAATTCAAATCCTTGTTGGATTAGAATTCCTAGCTAATTAGATTAGATTCATTGGTTAGTTAGAATTCTAGTGGTAGTATAAGTCTTTTGCTTACAAGGTTAAGACTATCCTACTTGTGATAGGTTTTACTTGTTTTAACCTAGTTAAAAGTCTTAATTAGCTCACTTTTAGTTTCTTAGTTTTCTTTTATGTTTAATAGTACTAGTATACTTATGCATGAATGTGTAATGCCTATATGAGGGATCACTTGATGATTAATAAAAAAAGATTAAGAGTTTATGCAAAGTTTATTTCGTGAATTTTAAAACTTGCATGTGAGTTAATTGCTTAGAAACCATTAATTGATATTAAGGAGTATTTATTACATAGTGTTAGACAACTTAATTCCAAGAGTGGTTAGAGTGTGTTTAAGAACCCTTGAATTTGATTCAGGAGTGAAATAAGCTTAGTGCTTGATTCATTAGGCCAGGAGTAAATTAATTGAATCAAATCCCTATTTGAGAGTTCAAGAGTGTTCTATCAAATAGTTCTATCCATCTTGTTCGAGTGTGTTCCTTATAAATTCAACAAAGAAACAATCAAGATCCAATATTTCTTTCAATATTATTAAGAAATCTAAAACTTCACTAAAATGTGGAATCGCGTCCACATCAAATTGAATGATATTGATCCGACAAGAAGATTCAAGCTAACTCAATTAGTGGAACTTATGTATTATTTGGTTTGGCTCATCTTACAATTCAAGGTTCGTGAATAGTGTTTTAATGTTTGTTTTATTCGTTAAGGGCCAATATTATCTTATTTATATCGGTTCCTAAGTTATTTATTGTTTAATTAGGAGTTTAATTCTAGTTGAATAAGAAATTCCAATCCTAGTTGGATTAGAATTCCTAATTAGATTATACTTATAGTTTAGTTAGAATTCTACTGGTAGTAGAAGTATTTTGCTTCCAAGGTTTAAGACTATCTTGTGATAGGTTTTACTTGTTTCAAGCTAGTTAAGAGTTTTCATTTGTTTATCTTTTAGTTTCTTAGTTATCTTTTATGCTTTCAAGTCCTAGTATATAATTAGGTATTTCTAATGCCTATATAAGCATCTTTAGATCATTAATAAAAACATATTAAAAGTTTATGAAAGTTTATGAAAGTTTATTTCGTGAGTATTAAAACTTGCATGTGCGTTAATTGCTTAGAAACCATTAATTGATATTAAGGAGTGTTTAGTTAGTGTTAAAGAACTTAATTCTAGGAGTGGGGTTTGAGCGTGTTTAAGCACCATTGAATTTGATTCAAGAGTGAAATAAATTTAATGCTTGATTATTTAGGCAAGGAGTGACTTAATTGAATCAAACCCCTATTTAAGAGTTCATGAGTATTCAATCAAATAGTTCTATCCATCTGTTTCGAGTGTGTTCATTAGAAATTCCACGAAAAAACAATTAAGATCCAATATTTCTTTCAACATTCTTAAGAAATCTAAAACTTCACTCATATGTAGAATCACGTCAACATCCAATTGAATGATATGGATCTGACAAGAAGATTAATGCGAACTGAATTAGTGGATCTTATGAATTATTTAGTTGGGATCATCTTACAATTTAAGGGTGTGAAAAGTGTCGTAATGTTAATTTTTTTAAGGGATCAAATTATCTTATTTATTTCGGTTCCTAAGTTTTTTATTGTTTTATTAGGAATATAGTTCTAGTTGAATAAAAAATTGAAATCCTAGTTAGATTAGGATTCCTAATTATATTAGATTTATACTTTAGTAAGAATTCTAGTGGTCGTAGAAGTCTTCTGCTTACAAGGTTAAGCCTATCCTACTTGTGATAGGTTTTACTTGTTTTAAGCTATAGTTAGGAGTCTTATTTAGTTTGTCTCTTTGTTTTCATAGTTATCTTTATGTTTTCTAGTCCTAGTATAATTAATTATTTGTAATGCCAATATAAGGTATATTTCGATCATTAATAAAAACTGATTAAGAGTTTATGAAAGTTTATTTCGTGAGTTTTAAAACTTGCATGTGAGTTAATTGCTTACAAACCATTAATTGATATTAAGGAGTGTTTATTAGCTAGTGTTAAAGAACTTAATTCCATGAGTGGTTTGAGTGTGTTTAAGACTCATTGAATTTGATTCACGAGTGAATTAAGTTTAGTACTGGATTAATTAGGCCAGGAGTGACTTAATTGAATCAAAACACTATTTGAGAGTTTACAAGTGTTCAGTTTTAAGTCAAACAGCGTTCTATCTATGTTTTTCGAGTGTGTTCATTAGAAAATCAACCAAGAAACAATCAACATTCAATCTTTCTTTTAAGATTCTTGAGAAATCTAAAACTTCACCAAAAGGTGGAATCACGTCCACGTCAAATTGAAGGATATGGATCCGACAAGGAGATTAAAGATAATCCGATTAGTGGATATTCTGAATTATTGGGTTTCGATCATCTTACAATAATTTAAGGGTGTGAATAGTGTTTTAAAGTTAGTTTTATTTGTTAAGGGCTGATATTATATTATTTATTTCGGTTCCTAAGTTGTTTGTTGTTTCATTAGGAGTGCAATTCTAATTGAATAAGAAATCCAAATCCTAGTTGGATTAGGATACCTAATTAGATTATAATTATATTTTAGTTAGAATTCTAGTGGTAGTAGAAGTATTTTGCTTCCAACGTTAAGACTGTCCTATCTGTGATAGGTTTTACTTGTTTTAAGCTAGTTAGGAGTCTTAGTTATTTAATCTTCTAGTTTCTTTGTAATTTTTTATGTGTTCTAGTCCTAGCATAATTAGGTATTTGTAATGCCTATATAAGGCATCTTTCAATCATTAATAAAAAAGATTAAGAGTTAATGAAAGTATATTTCGTGAATTTTAAAACTTGCATGTGAGTTAATTGCTTACAAACCATTAATTGATTGTAAAGAGTGTTTAATAGTTTGTGTTAAAGAATTTAATTCCATGAGTGGATTGAGTGTGTTTAAGAACCATTGAATTTAATTCAGGAGTAAATTAAGTTTAGTGCTTGATTCATTAGGCTAGGAGTGACTTAATTGAATCAATACCCTAGTTGAGAGTCCATGAGTGTTTAGTCAAATAGTTCTATCTATCATGTTCAAGTGTGTTCATTAAAAATTAAACCAAGAAACAATCAAGATCCAATCTTTCTTTTTAAGATTCATGAGAAATTAAAACTTCACGAAAATGTGAAATCACGTCCACATCAAATTGAATAATATGGATCCGACAAGGATATTGAAGATAACTTAATTAGTGGATCTTATGAATTATTTGGTTTGGATCATCTTACAATAATTTAAGGGTGTGAATAGTGTTTTAAAGTTAGTTTTATTTGTTAAGGGCCGATATTATCTTATTTATTTCTCTTCCTAAGTTGTTTATTGTTTTTTAGGCGTACAATTCTAGTTGAATAAGAAATCCAAATCCTAGTTGGAATAGGATTCCTAATTAGATTATAATTACAATTTAGTTAGAATTCTAGTGGTAGTAGAAGTATTTATCTTCCAAGGTTAAGACTATCCTACTTGTGATAGGTTTTACTTCTTTTAAGCTAGTGAGGAGTCTTAATTATTTTACCTTTTAGTTTCTTAGTTATCTTTTATGTCGTCTAGTCCTAATATAATTAGGTCTTTGTAATGCCCATATAAGGAATCTTTCGATCATTAATATAACAGATTAAGAGTTTATGAAAGTTTATTTCTTCAATTTTAAAACTTGCATGTGAGTTAATTGCTTACAAACCATCAATTGATATTAAGGAGTGTTTAATAGTTAGTGTTAAAGAATTTAATTCCATGAGTGGTTTGAGTGTGTTTAAGAACCATTCAATTTAATTCAGGAGTGAATTAAGTTCAGTGCTTGATTAATTAGGCTAGAAGTGACTTAACTGAACCAAAACCCTATTTGAGAGTTCACGAGTGTTCAGTCAAACAGTTCGATCTATCTTGTTCGAGTGTGTTAATTAGAAATTCAACCAAGAAACAATCAAGATCTCATCTTTCTTTTAAGATTCATGAGAAATCTAAAACTTCACGAAAATGTGCAATCACGTCCACATCAAATTGAATGATATGAAGGAGATTGAAGATAACTTAATTAGTGGATCTTATGAATTATATGGTTTGGATCATCTTACAATAATTTAAGGGTGTGAATAGTCTTTTAAAGTTAGTTTTATTTGTTAAGGGCCGATATTATCTTATTTATTTTGGTTCCTAAGTTGTTTATTGTTTTATTAGGCGTACAATTCTAGTTGAATAAGAAATTTAAATCGTAGTTGGAATAGGATTCCTAATTAGATTATAATTACAATTTAGTTAGAATTCTAGTGTAGTAGATGTATTTATCTTCCAAAGTTAAGACTATCCTACTTGTGATAGGTTTTACTTGTTTTAAGCTAGTTATGTGTCTTAATTATTTTACCTTTTAGTTTCTTAGTTATCCTTTATGTCTTCTAGTCCTAGCATAATTAGGTATTTGTAATGCCCATATAACGAATCTTTCGATCATTAACAAAAACAAATTAAGAGTTTATGAAAGTTTATTTCGTGAATTTTAAAACTTGCATGTGAGTTAATTTCTTACAAACCATCAATTGATATTAATGAGTGTTTAATAGTTAGTGTTAAAGAATTTAATTCCATGTGTGGTTTGAGTGTGTTTAAGAACCTTTGAATTTAATTCAGGAGTGAGTTAAGTTTAGTGCTTGATTAATTAGGCTAGAAGTGACTTAATTGAACCAAAACCCTATTTGAGAGTTCACGAGTGTTCAGTCAAATAGTTCTATCTATCATGTTCGAGCGTGTTCATTTAAAATTGAACCAAAAATTAATCACGGTGAATTAAGATTCATGAGAAATCTAAAACTTCACGAAAATGTGGAATCACATCCACATCAAATTGAATGATATGGATCCGAACAGGAGATTGAAGATAACTTAATTAGTGGATCTTATGAATTATTTGGTTTGGATCATCTTACAATAATTTAAGGGTGCGAATAGTTATTTAAAGTTAGTTAAGGGCCGATATTATCTTATTTATTTCTGTTCCGCAGTTGTTTATTGTTTTATTAGGCGTATAATTCTAGTTTAATAAGAAAGTCAAATCCTTATTGGAATAGAATTCCTAATTAGATTATAATTACAATTTAGTTAGAATCTAGTGGTAGTAGAAGTATTTTGCTTCCAAGGTTAAGACTATCCTACTTATGATAGGTTTTACTTGTTTTAAGCTAGTTAGGAGTCTTAATTGTTTTACCTTTTAGTTTCTTAGTTATCTTTTCTGTCTTCTAGTCCTAGTATAATTAGGTATTTGTAATGCCCATATAAGGAATCTTTCGATCATTAATAAAAACAGATTAAGAGTTTGTGAAAGTTTTTTTCGCGAATTTTAAAACTTGCATGTAAGTTAATTGCTTACAAACCATCAATTGATATTAAGGAGTGTTTAATAGTTAGTGATAAAGAATTTAATTCCATGAGTAGTTTGAGTGTGTTTAAGAACCATTGAATTTGATTCAGGAGTGAATTAAGTTTTGTGCTTGATTAATTAGGCTATAAGTGACTTAATTGAACCAAAACCCTATTTGAGAGTTCACGAGTGTTCAGTCAAACAGTTCGATCTATCTTGTTCGAGTGTGTTCATTAGAAATTCAACCAAGAAACAATCAAGACTTATCTTTCTTTTATGATTCATGAGAAGTCTAAAACTTCACAAAAATGTGGAATCACGTCCACATCAAACTGAATGATATGGATCCGACAAGAAGATTGAAGATAACTTAATTAGTGGATCTTATGAATTATATGGTTTGGATCATCTTACAATAATCTAAGGGTGTGAATAGTGTTTTAAAGTTAGTTTTATTTGTTAAGGGCCGATATTATCTTATTATATCTGTTCCTAAGTTTATTGTTTTATTAGGCGTACAATTCTAGTTGAATAAGAAATTCAAATCGTAGTGGGAATAGGATTCCTAATTAGATTATAATTACAATTTAGTTAGAATTCTAGTTGTAGTAGAAGTATTTATCTTCCAAGGTTAAGAATATCCTACTTGTGATAGGTTTTACTTGTAATAAGCTAGTGAGGAGTCTTAATTATTTTACCTTTTAGTTTCTTAGTTATCTTTTATGTCGTCTAGTCCTAGTATAATTAGGTGTTTGTAATGCCCATATAACAAATCTTTCGATCATTAATAAAAACACATTAAGAGTTTATGAAAGTTTATTTCTTGAATTTTAAAACTTGCATGTGAGTGAATTGCTTACAAACCATCAATTGATATTAAGGAGTGTTTAATAGTTAGTGTTAAAGAGAATTTAATTCCATGAGTGGTTTGAGTGTGTTTAAGAACCATTCAATTTGATTCAGGAGTGAATTAAGTTTAGTGCTTGATTAATTAGGCTGAAAGTGACTTAATTGAACCAAAACCCTATTTGACAATTCACAATTGTTCAGTCAAATAGTTCTATATATCATATTCGAGTGTGTTCATTAAAAATTGAACCAAGAAACAATCAAGATCCAATCTTTGTTTTAAGATTCACGAGAAATCTAAAACTTCACGAAAATATGGAATCACGTCAACATCAAATTGAATGATATGGATCCGACAAGGAGATTGAAGATAACTTAATTAGTGGACCTTATGAATTATTTGGTTTGGATCATCTTACAATAATTTAAGGGTGTGAAAAGTGCTTTAAAGTTAGTTTTATTTGTTAAAGGCCGATATTATCTTATTTATTTATGTTCCTAAGTTGTTTATTGTTTTATTAGGCGTACAATTCTAGTTAAATAAGAAATTCAAATCCTAGTTGCAATAGGATTCGTAATTAGATTATAATTACAATTTAGTTAGAATTCTAGTGGTAGTAGAAGTATTTTGCTTCCAAGGTTAAGACTATCCTACTTATGATAGGTTGTACTTGTTTTAAGCTAGTTAGGAGTCTTAATTATTTTACCTTTTAGTTTCTTAGTTATCTTTTATGTTTTCTAGTCCTAGCAGTATAATTAGGTATTTGCAATGCCCATATAAGGAATTTTCGATCGTTAATAAAAACTGATTAAGAATTTATGAAAGTTTTTTTTCGTGAATTTTGAAACTTGCAATGTGAGTTAATTGCTTACAAACCATCAATTGATATTACGTTAATGTTTAAGAATTTAATTCCATGTGTGGTTTGAGTGTGTTTAAGAACCATTGAATTTGATTCAGGATTGAATTAAGTTTAGTGCTTGATTAATTAGGCTAGAAGTGACTTAACTGAACCAAAACCCTATTTGAGAGTTCACGAGTCTTCAGTCAAACAGTTCGATCTATCTTCTTCGAGTGTGTTCATTAGAAATTTAACCAAGAAACAATCAAGATCTTATCTTTCTTTTAAGATTCATGAGAAATCTAAAACATCACGAAAATGTGGAATCACGTCCACATCAAATTGAATGATATGGATCCGACAAGGAGATTGAAGATAACTTGATTAGTGGATCTTATGAATTATATGGTTTGGATCATCTTACAATAACTTAAGGGTGTGAATAGTGTTTTAAAGTTAGTTTTATTTGTTAAGGGCCGATATTATCTTATTTATTTTAGTTCCTAAGTCGTTTATTGTTTTATTAGGCGTACAATTCTAGTTGAATAAGAAATTCAGATCGTAGTTGGAATAGGATTCCTAATTAGTTTATAATTACAATTTAGTTAGAATTCTAGTGGTAGTAGAAGTATTTATCTTCCAAGGTTAAGACTATCCTCTTATGATAGGATTTACCTGTTTTAAGCTAGTGAAGAGTCTTAATTATTTTACCTTTTAGTTTCTTAGTTATCTTTTATGTCTTCTAGTCCAAGTATAATTAGGTATTTGTAATGTCCATATAAGGAATCTTTCGATCATTAATAAAAACAGATTAAGAGTTTATGAAAGTTTATTTAGTGAATTTTAAAACTTGCATGTGAGTTAATTGCTTACAAACCATCAATTGATATTAATCAGTGTTTAATAGTTAGTGTTAAAGAATTTAATTCCATGAGTGGTTTGAGTGTGTCTAAGAACCATTGAATTTGATTCAGGAGTGAATTAAGTTCAGGTGCTTGATTAATTAGGCTAGAAGTGACTTAATTGAACCAAAACCCTATTTTATAATTCACGAGTGTTCAGTCAAATAGTTCTATCTATCATATTCGAGTGTGTTCATTAAAAATTAAACCAAGAAACAATCAAGATCCACTCTTTCTTTTAAGATTCATGAGAAATCTAAAACTTCACGAAAATGTGGAATCACGTCCACATCAAATTGAATGATATGGATCCGTCAAGGAGATTGAAAATAACTTAATTAGTGGATCTTATGAATTATTTGATTTGGATCATCTTACAATAATTTAAGGGTGGTTATAGTGTTTTAAAGTTGGTTTTATTTGTTAAGGGCCGATATTATCTTATTTATTTCTATTCCTAAGTTGTTTATTGTTTTATTAGGCGTACATTTCTAGTTGAATAAGAAATTCAAATCCTAGTTGGAATAGGATTCCTTATTAGATTATAATTACAATTTATTTAGAAATCTAGTGGAAGTAGAAGTACTTTGCTTCCAAGGTTAAGACTATCCTACTTGTGATAGGTTTTACTTGTTTTAATCTAGTTAGGAGTCTCAATTATTTTACCTTTTAGTTTCTTAGTAATCTTTTATGTCTTCTAGTCCTAGTATAATTAGGTATTTGTAATGCCCATATAATAAATCTTTCGATCATTAATAAAAACAGATTAAGAGTTTATGAAAGTTTATTTCGTGAATTTTTAAAGTTGCATGTGAGTTAATTGCTTACGAACCATCAATTGATATTAAGGAGTGTTTAATAATTAGTGTTTAAGAATTTAATTCCATGAGTGGTTTGAGTGTGTTTAAGAACCATTGAATTTGATTCAGGAGTGAATTAAGTTTAGTGCTTGATTAATTAGGCTATAAGTGACTGAATTAGACCAAAATCCTATTTGAGAGTTCACGAGTGTTTAGTCAAATAGTTCTATCTATCATGTTCAAGTGTTTTCATTAAAAATTAAACCAAGAAACAATCAAGATCTAATCTTTCTTTTTAAGATTCATGAGAAATTAAAACTTCACGAAAATGTGGAATCACGTCCACATCAAATTGAATAATATGGATCCGACAAGAATATTGAAGATAACTTAATTAGTGGATCTTAGGAATTATTTGGTTTGGATCATCTTACAATAATTTAAGGGTGTGAATAGTGTTTTAAAGTTAGTTTTATTTGTTAAGGGTCGATATTATCTTATTTATTTCTCTTCCTAAGTTGTTTATTGTTTTTTAGGCGTACAATTCTAGTTGAATAAGAAATTCAAATCCTAGTTGGAATAGGATTCCTAATTAGATTATAATTACAATTTAGTTAGAAATCTAGTGGTAGTAGAAGTATTTTGCTTCCAAGGTTAAGATTATCCTACTTGTGATAGGTTTTACTTGTTTTAATTTAGTTAGGAGTCTTAATTATTTTACCTTTTAGTTTATTAGTTATCCTTTATGTCTTCTAGTCCTAGTATAATTAGGTATTTGTAATGCGCATATAAGGAATCTTTCGATCATTAATAAAAAACAGATTAAGAGTTTATGAAAGTTTATTTAGTGAATTTTAAAACTTGCATGTGAGTTAATTGCTTACAAAACATCAATTGATATTAAGGAGTGTTTAATAGTTAGTGTTAAAGAATTTAATTCCATGAGTGATTTGAGTGTGTTTAAGAACCATTGAATTTGATTCAGGAGTGAATTAAGTTTAGTGCTTGATTAATTAGGCTAGAAGTGACTTAATTGAACCAAAACTCTATTTTAGAGTTCACGAGTGTTCTGTCAAATAGTTCGATTTATCTTGTTCGAGTGTGTTCATTAGAAATTTAACCAAGAAACAATCAAGATCCTCTCTTTCTTTTAAGATTCATGAGAAATCTAAAACTTAACTAAAATGTGCAATCACGTCCACATCAAATAGAATTATATGGATCCGAGAAGGAGATTGAGCATAACTTAATTCGTGGATCTTATTATGAATTGTTGGGTTTGGATCATCTTACAATAATGGCTTTTTCTACGTTATGCCCTTGTGTTTTTTCATTTTCTACGTTGTACCCCATCTTTCTGGAATTTCTACACTGTACCCTTGTGTTATCTATTTTTAATACAAAATGTCATTGCCGTTAAGTGGTTATTATGTGTCCCGTTAGTTAAATTAATAATGATTAATGAATTGAATTAATTTGAGTAGCTGTTAAAAAAACATGAGAGGGAAACTTTCCCACCAAAAAAACTACGGTTTGACTCCCTTTTATTAACTTCTTTCCCCTTCCCCAAATCTTAATCTTCCTCCTTTACTCTTTGAAGCTCCTCTCCATCATCAACAATGTCAACTACAAATTCTTCCTCAGTTACGGCCTTGGAATGGGAATTCGTCACTGTCAAGTGTAATTGCAGCCCCCAAAAAAAACGCGACATTACACATCTCTGGATCTCAACGCAATCCTGTTATGGCATATTTCAAGTGCGATTTTTGCAATTGTGTGTGGTTGCACAGTGGACATATGATTAGAAGAGGAGATGCTGCAGATGTTTTTCTCTCTGGGATTTTGTTTTTGGGACAGAGTGCGAAGAAGATGGAGTAAGGAAGTTCAATGATCAAAACAGGAGAGAGAGAGGAGGGGTATTTTATTTTCTTTTTTTTGTTCGAAAAAATTATACAATTGACGATAGGTGACACATTTAGTGCCAAACCTAACGTCCGTCATTAATAAGCCCTCGTTAAATGGCATTTTGTATTAAAAATAGATAACACAAGGACATAGTATAGAAATTCCAGAAAGATTAGGTACAATGTAGAAAGTGAAAAAACACGAGGGCATAACATAGAAAAACCATACAATAATTTAAGGGTGTGAATAGTGTTTTAAAGTTAGTTTTCTTTTTTAAGGGCCGATATTATCTTATTTACTTAAGTTCCTTATTTGTTTATTGTTTTATTAGGAGTACAATTCTAGTTGAATAAGAAATTCAAATCCTAGTTGGAATAGGAATCCTAATTAGATTATAGTTATAATTTAGTTTGAATTCTAGTGGTAGTAGAAGTATTTTGCTTCCAAGGTTAAGACTATCGTACTTGTGATAGGTTTTACTTGTTTTAAGCTAGTTATGAGTTTTAATTATTTTATCTTTTAGTTTCTTAGTTATCTTTTATGCCTTCTAGTCTTAGTATAATTAGGTATTTGTAATGCTTATATAAGCTAAGGCATTTTTCGATCATTAATAAAAACAGATTAAGAGTTTATGAAAGTTTATTTCTTGAGTTTTAAAATATGTATGTGAGTTAATCGCTTACAAACCATTAATTGACATTAAGGAGTGTTTATTAGTTAGTGTTAAATAACTTAAATCCATGAGTAGTGGTTTGAGTGTGTTTAAGAACCATTGAATTTGATTTAGGGGTGAAATAACTTTAGTGCTTAATTAATTAGGCCATGAGTGCTTAATTGAATCAAAACCCTATTTGAGAGTTCACGAGTGTTCAGTCAAATAGTTTTATCTATCTTGTTCAAGTGTGTTCATTAAAAATTCAACCAAGAAACAATCAAGATCCAATCCTTTTTTAAACATTCATGAGAAATTTAAAACTTCACCAAAATGTGGAATCACGTCCACATCAAATTGAATGATATGGATCTGACAAGAAGATTAAAGATAACCGAGTTAGTGGATCTGATGAATTATTTGGTTTCGATGATCTTACAATAACTTAAGAGTGTGAATAGTGTTTTAATGTTAGTTTTATTTGTTAAGGGCCCGATTATCTTATTTATTTTGGTTCCTAAGTTGTTTATTATTTTATTAGGAGTATAATTCTGGTTGATTAAGAAATTCAAATCCTAGTTGGATTAGGATTCCTAATTAGATTAAAATTATAGATTAGTTAGAATTCTAGTGGTAGTATAAGTCTTTTGATTAAAATGTTAAGAATATCCTACTTCTGATAGGTTTTACTTGTTTTAAGCTAGTTAGCAGTTTTAATTAGTTTATCTCTTTGTTTTTTAGTTATCGTTATGTAATGTTTTCTAGTCCTAGTATAATTAGGTATTTTATTAATGCCAATATAAGGCATCTTCCGATCATTAATGAAAACAGATTAAGAGTTTATGAAAGTTTATTTCTTGAGTTTTAAAACTTGCATGTGAGTTACACTAGTGGAAAAAAGCCCATCTGATGTGGTCAAAACCGGGCTTACAGATGCGATTTTGGTCCGCATCAGATGGACACGCAGCAGCTAACGAAAAAAATCTGATGCGGTTAATAGTAAGAATCTGATGCGGTTCTTAACATGACCGCATCAGATTGTGGTTTTTGTAAAATAAAAAAAAATGGTACTAACAACCGCAGGCCAGCAGACGAAAATTCCAACGAAAAAACAGACGAAAATTCCAAAAAGAAACAAAAGAGAATTCTAGTCCAACCATGAATAAATCATATAACATATATTCCATAATAACACATATATACCATAATAATACTTATATATACCTATGAATAAATCATACACAATTCCAGTCCAACCATGAAAACAAACGAAAATTACAAAAAAAAAAAGTGACAGATTAATAAAATACAGAAAAAAAAACTAAAAAATGAACAAATCTAAAATACAGAAAATTAATAAAACAAACTAATCACGAGTGAAAACAAATTAAAATACAGAAAATCAATAAAACGAAAAAATTCAAAAAACAAAAATTAAAAACAAAAATTTAAAGAGAATTCAGATCTAAAAAAATTGAAAAAATCGAAAAAATTAGAACGAGATCTGAAATCACATCTAATTTAAAAAACGAAAATACTCATATCTTGACATGAGCGACAAATATTGATAGAGGAGACGAAATCTCGTTCTTCGTTTTTGTTATTCACTTCTTCGTGGTAGCGTTTGTGGTGGCGTTTGCGAGACGCGTGCAATGACGAAGAGGTTGTCGAAGATGATGGTGCTAAAGATCCTTGGTTTATTAAAGGATGAAGAATGACGGCGGATGATGAGAGAGGACGACGGATAAGAGAGGACGGGGGTTAGGGTTTGAGAGAGACGAGGACGAGAAGAGGAGAATCAGAGATGGGAGGGTGAAGGTTTTTAGGGGGTTAGAGTGAGGAGAGAGAGCGCGCATAAGGGAGGAGAGATTAGGGTTAGAGTGAGGAGAGAGCGCGCGCATAAGGGAAATGGGCTGGTTATAAGGAAAAGAAATGGACCATGAGCGTCCTGGGCTACGAGTTGGGAGGGAAGGCACGTCATTAAACTGATCTTCGGTTGCGGTCCCCTGAACCGCATCAGGTTAAAAAAAACTGCATCCGATATTAAACCCTGAGGCCGTTTTTTTGGACCGCATCTGATTATCTTTGCCAAATTTCCTACCAATTTTTGGGTTCATTTTCGGATGCAGTTTTAGAAAAACCGCATTTGATACAAAGTGACATATAAGATTTTTTTTCCACTAGTGTTAATTGCTTTAAAACCATTAATTCATATTGAGTGTTTATTAGTTAATGTTAAATAACTTAATCTCATGAGTGGTTTGAGTGTGATTAAGAACCAATGAATTGATTCAGAAGTGAATTAAGTTTAGTGCTTGATTAATTAGGCCAGGAGTGATTTAATTGAATCAAAACCCTATTTGAGAGTTCACGAGTGTTCAGTTAAATAGTTTTATCTATCTTGTTCGAGTGTGTTCATTAGAAATTCAACCAAGAAACAATCAAGATCCAATCTTTCTTTCAAGATTCATGAGAAATCTAAAACTTCACTAAAATGTGGAATCACGTCCACATCAAATTGAATTATATGGATCCGATAAGGAGATTGAAGATAACTTAATTAGTGGATCTTATGAATTATTGGGTTTGGATCATCTTACAATAATTTTAAGGGTGTGAATAGTGTTTTAAAGTTAGTTTTATTTTTTAAGGGCCGATATTATCTTACATATGTTCCTCAGTTGTTTATTGTTTTATTAGGAGTACAATTCAAGAAACTCAAATCCTAGTTGGAATAGGATTCCTAATGAGATTATAATTATAATTTAGTTAGAATTCTAGTGGTAGTAGAAGTATTTTGCTTCCAAGGTTAAGACTATCCTACTTGTGCTAGATTTAACTTGTTTTAAGCTAGTTAGGAGTCTTAATTATTTTATCTTTTAGTTTCTTAGTTATCTTTTATGTCTTCTAGTCCTAGTATAATTAGGTATATGTAATGCCTATATAAGGCATCTTTCGATCATAATAAAAATAGATTAAGAGTTTATGAAAGTTTAGTTCGTGAGTTTTAAAACTTGTACCTGAGTTAATTTCTTACAAACCATTAATTGAAATTAAGGAGTGTTTATTAGTTAGTGTTAAACAACTTAAATCCATGAGTGGTTTGAGCGTGTTTAAGAACCATTGAATTTGATTTAGGAGTGAATTAAGTTTAGTGCTCGATTAATTAGGCCATGAGTGCTTAATCGGATCAAAACCCTATGTCAGAGTTCACGAGTGTTCAGTCAAATAGTTTTATCTATCTTGTTCGAGTGTGTTCATTAAAAATTCAATCAAAAAACAATCAATATGCAATCTTTCTTTAAACATTCATGAGAAATCTAAAACTTCACTAAAATGTGGAAACACGTCTACATCAAATTGAATGATATGGATCTAACAAGAAGATTAAAGATAACTGAGTTAGTGGATTCATAAGATACACTAGTAGAATAAACGCTAATTACTGCGGTTTTGGGCGCGCAACAATTAAGGGGGCAGCAATAGGTATTAATAATATTGCTGCGGTTTTTTAGGCCAAACCGCAGCAATATTTTATTTTTTTGGTGACACGTAACATTGATGGCATGTAATACTGCTGCGGTTTCTGGCCCATAACCGCAGCAATATTACTTTTTATTTACAGAAAAGGTAATATTTACAAAAAAGGTACTTTTTATTTACAGAAAAGGTAATATTTACAAAAAAGGTACTTTTTATTTACAGAAAAGGCAATATTGCTGCGGTTTTGGGCCAGAAACCGCAGCAATATTACCTTTTCTGTAAATAAAAAGTAATATTGCTGCGGTTCTGGGCCATAAACCGCGGCAATACTACTTTTTTGTACAAAAAAAAAAATAATATTGTTGCGGTTTCTGGCCCAGAACCGCAGCAATATTACTTTTTTTTTAATTTTTTTTGTTATATAGTAGTGATTGGGAAGCTATATACGCAACCTTGATGAAGCTATGCAGCAATATGCTATTAAATTTTCTGCATAAATTTCGGCAGAGCTCCGTTTGTAAATTGGATAAACCCATAATAGGGAATTAACCTGTACAACAACCAATAACATCTCCGAGATCCACCATCCAAGCAAATCCAAAATTCCATCAAACAACCACCATGATCTTCAACATACATCATCCAATATTCAAGCCAACAAACAACATCATATTCAACCCAATCAACATCATAAATACAATTCCATAATAATCCAACAAAAATATTTAGCGCAATCCAACATATATATATATATCATGAAATCCATCACTATAATGTTGGTTGGTACAAGTTGCAATAATGTATATGTTCGTCTAAAGTTAGAAAAACAAAGAAAATAATCATAAATTAACTAACCTACGCAATGCACTCATCAATAAAGTATCTTGCCCACTTATTCTTCACCTCATTGATTTGATCCTCCGTATAAGGATCTTTGGTAAAGGTTTGAGCAACCTGAAAATGATTTACCAAAGTTAGCATCAAAAAGTTAAAATATATTAAATATGAAATGAATAATTATATGAACTTACTTTGTCC
This sequence comes from Beta vulgaris subsp. vulgaris, assembly GCF_026745355.1. Taxonomy (NCBI): domain Eukaryota; kingdom Viridiplantae; phylum Streptophyta; class Magnoliopsida; order Caryophyllales; family Amaranthaceae; genus Beta; species Beta vulgaris. The sequence goes on from NC_079202.1 coordinate 22,741,798, forward strand.
ATATCCAAAGAACCAAAATATGAAGCGAGTCGTCAAAAAGTACCGCATCACAAAAATAACACTCCGGCTCACTGTTGTCGCGGGCACACAAAATTTAAGAAAATGAGAAAATTTACCGTATAATGAGAATAAAGTAAGCTTTAAATTGAATCAAGTAATTCGATCAATACATACCTCAACATGTCTCCACAAAAGCTTCTCCCGACGAACTTTGTGGCCGCTCATCCGAAACCTCCTAAAAGCACTAGATAATACAACAATTAAATGATTTAGTCTTTAATTGTTGTATGTTAACATCTCAATTCATTTAAAGTATATCAAACGTATATCAACTTACGCTATCATAGGAGTTTTAAGATTTAACTTCCGCTATTTGTGAAAGCTGGCAGAATCGAAGGTATAAATTATCCCGAGCAAGGGACATATGACAAGGAGCATCCAATGTTGGCTATTGCAAGATTGAACAACAATAATTACTTAAAATATCACATATCATGCAACAATCAATACTTGTAGATATTAAGATAGAATATTACTCTTGAAAGATTGGCGCAAACATGATACTAGCATCTACATCGACGCATCCAATCATAGCCTGCACAATGTACTGCGTTACATCCTCCGATGATGAATGTGTCTCCGTAACGGTGCTTTGCGAACACATCCAACAAACACGTCCAATAGCATCCCCAAATCCATCCAAGTGCGACTGTGTAGCCCTAAAAATTGGCAAAAGTAAACTATATGTGAAAAATACAACTACCATATAATTAAATGTTAAAAAAAAATCATAACTTTAATTATTGTTACCTCATGTACACTTGGATAATAGAAATATTAATCATTTCTCCTCTCAAAAACTGACCAATATCCTCCTTGGTCAGAAAAGCGGTGCCATCATCTCTCGAATAATGGGACAAGGATCTCGGCAAGGCCTATATGAACAATTACCTTATCACTTAACATTTGTGCTAAATTTTTTGGCCATTGCACCCAAGTACCCAAAGCAGTAGCTGTAGTGTCGATCTCATATGCGGGGACGGGAACAGGTAGTGGCAAATGACCATATTTCTCTATAATTCGATATATATCATATGAATTATTTGGTTTGGATCATCTTACAATAATTTAAGAGTATTTATGAAAGTTTATTTCATGAGTTTTAAAACTTGCACGTGAGTTAATTGCTTATAAACTTGCACGTGAGTTAATTGCACGTGAATTATTTGCACGTGAGTCTTAATTAGTTTATCTCTTTGTTTTTTAGTTATCGTTATGTTTTCTTGTCCTAGTATAATTAGGTATTTTATTAATGACGATATAACGCATATTTCGATCATTAATAAAAACAGATTAAGAGTTTATGAAAGTTTATTTCGTGAGTTTAAAAACTCGCACATGAGTTAATTGCTTACAAACTATTAATTGATGTTAAGGAGTGTTTATTAGTTAGTGTTAAAGAACTTAATTACATGAGTGGTTTGAGTGTGTTTAAGAACCATTGAATTTGATTCAGGAGTACATTAAGTTTAGTGCTTGATAAATTAGGCCAGGATTGACTTAATTGAATTAAAACCCTATTTGAGAGTTCACAAGTGTTGAATAAAATAGTTCTATCTATCTTGTTCAAGTGTGTTGATTAAAAATTCGACCAAGAAACAATCAAGATCCAATCTTTCTTTTAAGATTCATGAGAAATCTACAACTTCACCAAAATGTAAAGTCACGTCCACATCAAATTGAATGATATGGATCCGACAAGAAGACTCAAGATAACTAAAGTCAAATCCTAGTTGGATTAAGATTCCTAATTATATTATAATTATAATTTTAGTTAGAATTCTAGTGGTAGTAGAAGTATTTTGCTTCCAAGGTTGAGACTATCCTAGTTGTGATAGGTTTTACTTGTTTTTAGCTAGTTAGGAGTCTTACACTACTACAAATATTAGCATACATTACACAAAAAAGATAACATTTAAATGACATACCTGTTATGTTAGGAAAAGAAAACTGTTAACTTAAACGAGTGTTTTCTCGATTGAAAATAAGAATAACATTCAACTAACCCAACTATTATGTTTTTCTATATCCCAAATTTGTAAAAGAATCAAATATAGGAAAGATAACGGACAATAACGCCATTGTTTACTTTTATCCTCTAAGTAAATTCAATTTTTTTGCGGTTTAGTTTCCTAATGCAAACCCTAACCACCCCATTACTTTCATCAACCCCTCTTTCTCCACTCTCATTCCCCCCAACTTCATCTCTGTTTTTCAATATCTTCTATCTGCTTCTCCTCTCTTAGTTTTTTTCCATCCCAACTTTATTGAGGGATTCTCGAGTCAAGTATAAATTAGCTACTCAACAATGCCCAACTTGTAATTTAGAACTCTTCCATCAAATGACCAGCTATTAGGCTAACTTCATTTTTTAATTAAAATTATAAAACAAGCAAAAAAAAAATCTCTCCACTTCCTACCTACTACAAATTTGCTTTTTTTGGAGTTATGGCAGTTCGTGCGGTGAACGGTGGTTGTGGGTGAGTGAATTTGGGGGTTTATGAGGGTTTGTGGTTGTGTTGACGGGTGATGCGGGTTGATGGTTGTGCTGACTAGTGATGCAGGTTGGTGGTTTTGATGAGGGTTGTTGGTTTTTTGGGGTGGTGGTCTGAATCCCACTCGAAAATGATGCAACTTCTATTGAAGCAACCATCAAGAGGTGTCTCTATTGCAGTTTCGCCTTCGATTTGAGACTCCGGCATATTAATATCCAAAATTTACAACGAATTTTCACAATTTCTCATAATATTCTTCTCTAGTTTGTTGGTTATTCAATTTTAAAATATGAATTTCCCCCTTTTTATTTTTTTCGGTTGTTTAATTCTAGGTTTTCAGGTGATTTATTAAGTGAGATGAAGAAAAAAATGGGAGGATTGAGAAGGTGATGAACCGATATGAAGGTGCACCCATCTTCGACCATGAAGATTACTCTAGATATGCCAATTCTAGTTTGCATCGCAATGAAGCTTGAGAAGTTTTACAGAAAATATTGCAAGAGATATTGGAAAACATGAATAATATTTTTTTACTTAATGACGATGTAACTTTTATTCCACTAAATCATTATTAGAGAGTTTTTAGCTTAATCTAGTGAGAGAAAGTAAAGTTCTAGAGAGAGAAAGTAGATTTTCATGGTTTTGTAACTTGGATTATGACGAAAATTGTGGTTTACATGCAAGATCTTCGTTTCTTCTTCATGGTTTAAGTAATATCTCCTCTTCTCTCTACTTTTTATGCTTTTATTTTTTTATTTATTTAATTTTTTTTAATTAGTCTAATCCATGTTTAGATTTTAGTTTTTTTAAAACTTAATCTTGTGTTAGATCTTGTGCTGATTGTCTAATTGTTCATGTTTGATTTATCTCCTTCTTTTATTAGTATTACTATGATGACTATGATGATTAGTGAGTAGTTAATTAGTTGGGGGTTGGGGTGAAAATCCAACCATGATTGATTTGGATGTTTGAATAAGAAGTTAGGGGTTTGATTGGGCTTCTTAATTAATCAATAGCATGACTATTATCTACTTGCATTCTAGTTGGTTACTTAGATGTTTGTTGATTGATGCCTTAGTCAATTTGAGAGAGGAGATTAAGGTTGATATTTATGCTATTTTCTTGCTTAATTGCTCATGAGAGTGAGATTTGAGTGAGGGTTTTGTAAATTGGTATTGTGCTTATCCCCTTGGTTGTGTATTTGAGACCATGAGAGTGGCTTAGTTATGTGACTTAGATAGTTTAATTCACCCTTGAGAAAGGGCTTAGAACTAGTTAAGAAGCCAATAACCTCAATTAATTGCTTGATTCTTCCCTCTATACTCTGCACTTCTTATTTCTTAAGTCATGATTGTTGAGCTCCCTGTTTTGAGTTTTGAGTGATGACAAACCACATTGGACTATTATATTGCATGCATGTTTCTGTTTGCATATGTAGGTGCCAAAGTACAAGTTCAATGGATAGAAAGACGAAGCTAGTGAAGCCAAGTCTTGAAGAATTGCATGAAGACCAAGATCAAGTTGTAGCATTTAGGTCTTAGATGCAATGTAAGTGGTATAAAGGTTTTAATGCACTATAAAGGTTTGAAACTAGAGACATGAGTTAGTTGTGGATGACAAGAAACCTTGGTTACTTGTCATACACAACTGCAAGTAAACTTGGTTGATTGGAACAGTCTGGGAACAGATCTAAACTAGTCCTCTAGGGTTTATTTCATGCATTCGTATTTTAGGAAAGTTTTCTTTCCGCGTAAAATTGATTTTCAAAATACACGGATGCATGGTTTGTTGTGTGAGCAAGATTTCTTAAGTATGGTAAGTGTGTTATATGATATTATACTGATTTTATTTGATATCAAATAAAATCAGTGAATATATTTTCCTTGGAATAATTTCCATATTTCCGAGGAAAATATACTCTCATAATATTATGTAACATTTACTTACCAAAGGCTTATTTAAGGAGTTCTGCTAGCACACAAACCTTGGAGCTTTTGCACGATATTTTTGAGCATACTCTAAGCAAAAGCATTCTCTCTCTCTCAAGCTGTCAATCCTAGCATAAACCCTAATACCACAATAAGGACTAAAACTACTCTCATTCTAAGCGTATTAAGGCTGTTTGTTCTTGAGAGAAAACTTGTTGTAAGTGAGCAAATTGTGAATTCAGTTTGCTGGGGAAGTTGATCGGGGATCAACTTCATTTGAACCATCATAGTTGGTGGTTGGGTCGACTTTCCATAGGTGGAAGTTGGGGAATCATCTTGTGCATAGGTGCATAAGTGATTGAGTGTAATTCTTTTGTTATTCTGAGTTGATTAATAAAAGAGTGAGTGAGTGGAGGACGTAGACTTATTAGAAGTCGAACCTCGTTAAATCCTTGTGTTGTTTATTCATTGCTTTGATTTCCGCTGCTAGAGATCTGTTCCATAACTGTTCTTACAATTGATCGAAAAATCTACAACATTCGGACAAACACTCAATTCACCCCCCCTCTTGAGTTTCACTTGCTCTTACAATGATTGGATGGTGTTTATCCCCTTCTCCCAATGTTTTTATCAATCAATTTCTTGTCTAATCACTTAGCGTCTTCTTAAGATCTTAGTTAATTAGTTAATTCAGTTCTTAGTTTAACAAACCAAACATCTTGCTAAATCTTTGACTTAGCTTGCAACAATTAGCAACATTAGTGTCCTTCTCGCTATTCCCTGCGGATTTCGACCCTTACTTATCACTTTACCGAGCTTAGTGATTTAGTTATGTTTTGTTTGACCTTAGGAGATTTAGTAACGACCTAATTTTCCTTTGTCACCTCACAACGTGCACATTACCACTTACTCGAGTCCTCGACCTCACTCAACACCACACTCGAGCCGCCCACTTTGCACACACGCACACTCATCGGCCCGCACAGCACGCGAGCCTTCGAGCCACACACACACGAAGCCTCGCAAAGCTTTGAACAACGCACTCGAGCCACACACAACATTCGTCTCGCACACCCCTCAAAACCTCTCCCAGATGCGCTCGACTCGTGCGCGCACTCGAGGATTCGCACACACAGCACACTCATCGACCACTCAGATGACTCCCTCAACGCTAGCACACTTCACTCACCGCTCGCTGTAATCCCCTTTTTGAAGGATTTATAAATATATTTTGGTATATACATATTTATATTTAAACATAATCGAGTTTTTAAAATGATTTGACTATTTTAAAAGGTGAAAGTATTGGGTCAGACTGTCTGACCCAATGCTTACTGTCAGACGGGCTCTCTCTCTCCTCCATATTCACACACCCACCCGGCCGTATGCGTATCCCATCATTTTCTCTGTGCCAAATGCCAAATTTTTTCACTCTCTATCATCTTGTCAACCTTAATTTCAGAGCCCTCAATGAGGACTGAGGACTGAGGAGAGAGAAAATGTCACCGGAAAAACCCACCTCAGTTACACAACTACCTGCGGAGGTGGCAGTAGACGAAACATCAGAGACGAGAAATAAAGCAAGGTTAGCAATCATGGAACTCGCCAACATGATAAGTGTCCCAATGGCTTTAAACGCCGTCATCCGCCTTAAACCTTTGACTTCCCCTTACTCCACCTCCACAACAATGGTCATCACCGATTTTCGACGACTGCCTCGGCGGAGAGAAAGCTAGAGAGGACACCATTGTTTGAGAAGAAGGTGCGATTCTTGCAGGATTCGCCATAGCTGCCGCCATGGAAGAAGGCGAGGAGAGAGAAAATGAAGGTTGATGATGAGAAATCAGAATAGTTCGAGAGAGGTAGGAAAGGTGTAAATGTTGACTCGTTTTTCGACGATTTGTTTTCCAGTTAATGCTTATAATGTTTCAGTTGATGTCTCTTTTATTTCAGTTGATTTCTTTAACTTGTTTTTTACAGTTTCAATTAATTGATTTATTATTTTAGTTTATTGGTCTATTCTTTCAGTTGGTTGGTTTATCCTTTCATTTGATGTTGTTTTTCTTTCATTTAGACATTTCTACCTTTCATTTGGTATTTTTTATTTTTGTTTTTCTTTGATTTTTTGATGTTTTCAGTTGACAAAAATTCAAACCAATTGAAAAAAAATTAGAACCAACTGAACAAAAAATGAAACCAACTGAATTTTTTTTTTGAAACCAACTGAAAGTCGTCAGACCAAATATTATGGTTAGACGCGTCTGACCCAATACCTTCTCATTTTAAAAGTCAAAGGAAATTATTTTAAGAAATTGTGAAAGTTAAAAATATTTTAATTGAGCATGTTTTGATAAAAGTTTTAAATACTGATTTCTATTGGAAAAGAAGTCTAGTGGACTTGAGGAACCCAATAAGGATAAGGAGTTATATTAATGATAAAGGTTCTAATAATTTGTTTATCCTATTCATCATCAATTATCATTAAGCCCAATCTCCTTTTTTCTAAGCCCGAAAGGGAAGCCTTCTTATAAATATCTTAATACCCAATTATTTTATTTTACACAAAGATTATTTTCTCTCTCCTCACACTCACGAATTTTGGCCCTCTCCATTCTCCCTCTCCTCACGGTTTTCTTTCTCCCTTCACTCGTTTTTTTTCTCTCACCCGAATCTGATTGGCCAGATTTCTCATAGTTTCGTTTGTTTTTAGCCAAAACTTCCTTCTTACAAATTGTAGATCTCGAAAAGTTATTGAACTTAGGATCAAAAACCGCTCGATTCGGATTCTTATTCTATCAGTTTTGGCCTCTGCAAGTTTCGCAATTTTGTTGTCATATTTCTCTGGCGATTTCGGTATTTCACTCTTTTTCTTCCTTTTTCTTTTGATTTTTCCTCATTTTCTTATATATTGATTTATATATGTTGATTTAACATTTCTAAGTATTATTTTGATAAATTATTGTTTAAAGATTGTATCTTTAATAATTTCAAATATATGTTTCATATTATTAAGCAAAAGAATTTAATATTTAATATTTTATTTTCAAGATGAGATTCAAATATTAAAGTCTTGATTTTTGATGTTTTAAAAGCCTATTTTAGTAGAACCATATTTTAGGGTTTGGAATATTTAATCTTTGGTGTCAAAAGAATTTTAGAAAAGGTTTTGACATGTTTTTTAAATGAAGTTTTATTGCTGTAAATTTATTGGTATATTAATATACCAATGTTTTGTATTTTGTTAGACGGAGATTATTTTCTAGGCAACTTTTAGAGTAGAAAAGTGGTCTTCAATTTGTCCACACAAGGTACGCACATACGTGTGTGCTATGTGATTAGTATCATGATTTAAGGAGAAAGAAATTTTAGTATCATGTATAGGAACTTATTATGTTCATATATATATATGATTTTTATTTGATTGTTACATGTTTTATGCCGTGTGCAAGCATATGATTTGAGATTTATTATGATACTAGATTGTATGTTTGTATGAAATATTGATCAAGCATGAAGAGAAAGTTTTATTTATTAATTCGCATGAGGAATTAATATATGTTATAGAGATTGAATCATGTTATTCATGTATTCCCTGACAAGTATTATTTTATTATCTTATGAGGACTGTGGGCCTTATTTGGTAAGTTTGATAAGTTATGCCTTTTTAAAGGTAAGATTATTGTTGGCTAGGTTCAACAAATAAGAAAGTTAAGATTAAAAAGAAAGTAAGTTTTAGATTGTAAGTTGTGATCACTTATTTAATCCTAAGATAAAAGAAGTTCAGTTGTGCTTGTTTGATTATTATTTCTGTGATTGCTTGTATGTGTGTCATCACAAGTGATAACATGTAAATAGCGTAAAGTGTAACGAGAATAGCTATAGCTTTAGACTGGTGCACGACTAGAGTTGGACATTAGGAGTTGGAGTACATGGTGAGCGAGCCATGGCTTTTTACAGGAGATGGATTAATCACCATTCCTTTTTCAAGTTAGCAAAAGTTCCTCGATATCGTAGGTCAATCTTAAATGCGTTGTAGTGCCTAGTAGCACCCGTATTTCGTCTTCGTAGGTGAAGGCATTAGTAGATAAGACAACTCAGTTCCAATAACTATTCCATTAAAGTAATAAATGATGTTTCGAGCTAGTTCAGTTAAAGTTATCTGCAGATTGTTATATGATTATTATTGTTATGTATCCCTGCATATTATTTATTAGTATCATGTTAGGAATGCTTATGTTTTAGTATGTAGTACTCAGCTTTGCTGATTTCATGCTTTGTTTGTGATTGTGATCATGGCTTTGCCTTATTGATCATGTGATGATCCTTTATGGGGAGCAGATTTAGTATAGCATTGGCATTACAGGTTCGCAGATGTGCATCATTGGGAATCTGGAGTGGAGTGAATATGTAACTAGTATAATTTACTTTTCTGCATTAATAAGAACATATTTTATTAAGTTTGTTGAATAGATTAATTAGATTATTTAAGTTCTAAACACTTGTTATTTATTTATTGAGTTATAATAAAGTTTAAGTTTAGTTAATTGTTTTTCGCTGTAAAATTCTGAATAAGCCGATACGTTATCACACGGGCGATAATGCTTTGGTAATTCTCTAAGTTTTATATTATAAAGGTATTTCTAAAAAGAGAGAATTATCGGGCTGTTACACTCGCACCCAACACCCATTGCACAGCCTCGCACAGATGCTCGCACCCTCGGCTTGACTTGACCGCACACACACCACAAACAGCCCGATGCTTGCGCGACTTCGCACCACACTCGACCCTTGCACACGCCACACACACAGCGCACCGCACACACTCGAAGGCGACGAGACTCAAGGGAGGGATGGAGAAGAGTGACGAGGGTTAAGAAGAGAGGAGAGAGAACATTTCGAGGGTGAGGGAGGAAAACGGCTGAAGGAGAGTAGGGAAGTTTGAATGGAGTGAAGCTGTCCAGCATGCCTTTGATGCTTTCAAGAAGTTGCTTTGTAATATCCTTACCCTCGCCTTACTTAATTTCTCCCAACCATCTGAAGTAGAGTGTGATGCTAGTGGGGGTGGGTATTGGTGTTGTGTTAGTGCAAGGTAAACGATTCATTGCTTACTTTAGTGAGAAAGTCGATTGAGCAAGGTTGAATTATTCAACCTATGACAAGGAAATCTATGCTATTGTAAGGGCCCTTGGCCATTGGAGTCATTACTTGAGGTCAAGTCATTTCATCTTGCACTCTGATCATGAGGCTCTTAAGCATATCCACGGGCAACAAAAGCTTAACCCACGCCATGCTAAGTGGCTGAAGTGCCTCAAGTCTTCTTTTTTTTTGCCAAGTATAAAGAGGGCACGAATAATGTCCTAAAATTTAACATATGAAATAGGAAATTTTTTTTATAGACAACCATGAAGTACAATGTTACAAATAAAAGTTGGTCACATATCATGAGTACTCGCTTAAATATTAAACAACTAAATTGACATCAATATTTTTTGTATCTCACAAAATTTTGTAGATACTCATAGAAAAATTGATAGTCGAATTTTTTTTAATGAGAATCAATGCCTGACAAGTGAGAATGGTGCTTTATGCTAATTCAAGGTTCATTCTTTTCACGTAAACATATGAAATGAACTCATTAAATCTACTTCGATCTATATTTTACCTTTACACATTTAATTGGAGTTGATCAACCCTAAAAAGACGTAATTAACGCTCAAAGGGTATCCTAACAAACCCATAATCGTTATAAAAACACTATTTCTCATAACTCCCACAGGGATTGTTTGTTCATACAATTCTGGTATGAAGTATGAGTTTAGAATGAATAAAACTCATACCTAGTGTTTGTTTAATAAATTAATAGATTTAAAATTCATACTTCAAACCCATAGATATACGGGTTAGAAACCCAAGGGGATGGGTATGACTCATACCAATACCTCTAAGTATCAAATAAAAGAAAAAATTTCATTTTCAAACAAAACCAAATACATAATATTAAATATCAAATTTCAAACATATAATAGATCGATTTCATTAAAAAAGATGAGAGATAAAGTTAGAGAGAGAAGCTCTAAGCATTTACTCCTTATCCCCCTATCCCGCAAAACCCTAGCCCAAAAGAAAAAATCCCCAAATCAATTTCGTAGTTTCTTTGCCCCAAATCACAGCATAAATGCAATTTTCACACTCAAGCTCTGCAATTAGAGTTAATTATATTTGAGATTTTCCGAAATCTTAGTTTATATGCTTTCTCTCTTCTGTCAGTACATTAATCGTCTGGATTGTGTTAATTTGCAGGGTAATTATAACCCTAAGTGTAGGCAGGGCTATGGCCATACCTGTTGCTTAATCTCTCTGTTTAAGTATGCTGGAGTGGTGATTTGTCTTCCTTTTGTGATTGCGTGGACTCAATTTGTGGGTTGCAAGTACAAAGATTGGGTTAGGGTTAGGGTTGGAAAAATTGGGGATGTGATGGGTCATTTATTCCCCCCATTGAGTGTGAGTGTTCATAAATTTTTTTGTTTTCCTTTCATCATTTCGGTATGCTGGGGTGCTTTTCTCTTTCATGGTTCTTCATTTTGGCGTGCTGCTTTTGGTTTGTTATTCATAATTTTGGTTTTAGCTTTTAATGCGACGAGATATCTCATTGATCTTACTTTAGTAAGGTACATTTATCATCTCAAAGTAAGGTTCCACACTTGCTATAAATTGGGTTCTCTACAGGTATTTGGATATTCTCACTCAAATTCTCTGCTCTTATCTTATTTCTATAAGTGGTGCTCAGTTTGTCTTCAAATTTTCATCCTTATTGTTTGTCTTTGGCTAAGTTTTATAATGGCTTCACCCCCTTCTTTCAAAGATGTAGTGTTAAATAATATCCCAGTTGTTCATGCTTCTGTGGATGATAGTCTTACTCCTACTGATAATGTTCCTGTTGGTGAGTCTAGTTCTGATGTGTTGCATGCTGTATCTCTTGACCCCCCTGGTCCTCCTTCCTTTCCGGAAGTCATTGTGTTAGATGACCTTCCACAAGTTCAACGTGATATTGTTGATTTATCTCAGTCATGTCTTGTGGGTAAGATGTTGGGTGAACCTGTTGATCTTAGAACCATTATTTCTCGAACAAGAGCTGATTGGAATTTTTGTAAAGGTGATGTTGATTTTCTTGATATGGGAAACCATTGGGTTTTAATTCGTTTTGCTAATCCTGGTGACCTCTTTCTTGTTTGGTCTGAAAGACCATGGCATGTTATGGGTGAGCTGTTTGTTATTTATCCATGGAGGGCTCATTTTTACTCTTTTGTGGAGGAGATTAAATATGTGGATCTCTGGGTAAGAATTCCTCGTTTCCCTACGGAATTGCTTAATTTTGAGTCTGTTGCAAATCTTCTAGTTGCAAACTTTGTTGGTTCCTTGATTAAACTGGATGACGGGTCTCTTTTAAGGCATAAAATAAGGTTTGCTCGTGCTTGTATTAGAGTTAATATTATTGCCCCTCTTGTTGAATATGCTCAAATAAAACGTGCTGGTGGTGTTGATTGTGGGTACCTCATTTGGTACAAAATTTTTTCTGTTGGATGCTCTTTCTGTGGGTGTGAATCTCATACTATTGAGTTCTGTTCAGTCCTATCTCCTCCTAAGCAAGAACGCAAGGTTTTGCTTTTGCAAAATCCTAAGAAAAAGTGGCTAGCTGAGTTTTTGGGAAATGCTAATAGGCAAGCCATGCCTTCCACCATAGCTGAGCAGGCAAATGTGGTGGAGGCTAGGCCTAGGCATGTTTTAAGACCTCGTCTGGGTCATCCTGGTCCTGTATTTGGTTCTAGTTCTAAGAAATTTCCTGGCAAAGTGTTCTCTGGTGTAGCCAAAGCTCCTGTAGCTAAGGGTGTTGTTATTTCAGATGCTAAAGTGCAAACTATGTCTAAAACTGCTATGTTATCTCTCCCATTGTCCAATGTGAAAGGTAAGGGTATTATGAAAGAAAATTTGGTTGTGGATGTTTCCTCCTCTGATGATGAATCTAGTAACTGTGTTGTGCTCCCTCCCCTTTCTTCTATTGTCTCTTTGAGTGTTGCTCCCCCTATGGATGTGCACTCCCTAGTGCCCCTAGGGGATGTTAAGCCTAAGCCCCTCCCCTCTGCAGACATTTGTATCCCTATCCCTCTCAGGGTGGTGTTCCCAGAGGATCTGTTTGCTACTGCCATGCTTCCAGATGCTCCCTTTGATGATGATGAAGGTAATGATCTGTTTGCTGAGGTGCATGGTTCCTCAGATGTTGAAGATGATACTTATATTATGAATGATCCTCTTGATGATGTTATGTGTGAGGATCACTCCTTGCAGCCAGATAACTCCTTCCATTCACTATACTCAGGCCATTCTATTATGAAGCATATTGAAAGCATGGGGGTTGCAGGGGCTAGCCTGACTGAGCAACTCTCTTGCTCGAATTCTGCTAAAAGAAGGAAGGGAATGGTTAAAGCAGATTCAGCCAGTTCTAAGCTGAAGAGGAGCATGCCTTAAGCAATGGGTATTTTTTCTATATCATTTGTTAATCCATGATTATTAGTTGTTGGAATGTTAGAGGTTCGAGAAGGCCTCTTGTTTTGGAAGAAGTTAAATCATTTTGTAATTTAAATAAGGTTGGCATTATGATGATCTGTGAAACTAAGGTATCAACCCCTCCTTCTGAAGGGTGGATTCGTCATAGTGGCTTTTCTTTTTATGATTTTCTTCCTTCTATGGGATTAGCAGGTGGTATGTGGATTTTGTGGAAGGAGATGCCTTCCAATCCGTTTAAGCTTTCAGTTATTACAAAATCTTCTCGTTTTTGGGCCTGTAATATAAAGATTATGGCTTTGAATATTAGTTTTACGCTTGTTTTTATTTATGCACCTCCTAATTATAATCTTAAACAAGATTTCTGGGATGAATTGATTCACTCCCTTAATTCAATTAATGGTCCTTTTTTTAGTTATGGGTGATTTTAATGAATTAAGCTCTCAACAGGATAAGAAAGGAGGGGCTCCTTTTAGTTTTGCTAGACTTATGTATATGAATAATTTTTTTGCTGCTGTGGAGTGCTTAGAACTTCCTTGGCGCAGATCCAGGGATAGCTCTAACAACTTATTTGAACATTTAGATAAAGGAATAGCCTCTCTATCTTGGGTAAATCTTTTTCCTAGTTTTAAATTTCAACATCATACATTCATTTCATTAGATCATTGTCCCCTTTCTATTCATTTGCAACTCCCCAATAGTCTGAAATCCCCCCCGTTTAAATTTGATAAGTTATGGACCACTAGAAAAGATTTTGGAATCATAGTTCAAAAGTCTTGGTCTCATCGATTTATAGGCTCTAATATGTATTGCTTACTAAAGAAATGTAAGTTGCTTAAATTACATGCTAAAAAATGGGTAAACACTAGATTTGGTAATGTTAGTAGACAGATCAAGATAGTTGAAGGGCAATTAAACAAATTACAAATCCAGATTGTGGACCAAGGAATCACTGTGTCCTTAGGTAGACAACAAGATCGTTTGTTAAGTAAACACTCTAAGTTGCTTGAATTTCAGCATGAATATTGGAAAATCTGGGCTAAGTCTAATAGCCTGAAACTTGGTGATGCTAATACAAAATATTATCATGCGTGTGCATCTATTCATCGTAATCGCAATCTTATTTCTTCCGTGTTAGATTCCGCTAATAATATAGTCTCGCATCCAAAGAAGGTGGAAGAGTGTTTTACGAGCGCATTTAGAAATAGATTTCTCTCAAATAGTGATTGCTCTTTTAATACAGAGGCGGATTTCGCTTTACTTAATAGTATAATTTCGGATCAAGATAATGCTATTCTGTGCGAGGTAGTTTCTAAGGAGGAAGTTAAGGAGGCTTTATTTGATTTAGCACCTGATAAAGCCCCAGGCCCGGATAAGTTTACCCCTTTTTTCTTTCAGAAGTATTGGTCTCTGGTTGGTAATTCGGTAGTTAGGGCTGTTAAAGCCTTTTTTCATTCAGGGAAAATACTTAAAGAGGTAAATCACACGTTTATCACGTTAATTCCTAAAATAGATAACCCTTCTAATCCAAACCATTTTAGGCCAATTAGTCTTTGCTCTACTATTTATGAAATTATTTCAAAATTTTTGGCCAATAGATTAAAAATTGTACTGGGTAAAATTATTCATCCCCTCCAAGGGGCGTTTGTCCCGGAAAGAATAATTCAGGATAATATTTTGTTAGCTCGTGAAGTATTTCATTCGTTTAAGAATAAGAAGGACAAGGAGGGTTGGCTAGCGATAAAACTCGACATGGAAAAAGCTTATGATAGGTTGGAGTGGCCTTTTATTCTGGAAACGTTTCGACAATCAGGTTTTTGTGAGCAATGGATTAACTGGATGAAGCAGTGCATTACAACTGTTTCCTTTTCAGTTTTGGTTAATGATATTCCTGGGGAGATGTTCATTCCCTCTAGAGGAATTCGACAAGGTGACCCTTTATCTCCCTATATTTTTATCTTATGTGCGGAAATTCTTGCTCGCCTTCTTTTTCAAGCTAGTGGTCCTGAGGCGAGGTTAGTAGGGGTTAAATTGGGCCATTCGCATGTTAATATCCCATCCCTAACTTTTGCTGATGATACTATGATTTTTTGCAAAAGCTAGAGCTGAGAGTTGTTATGCTATAAAAGATATTTTAAACAAGTATTGCTCTATGTCAGGTCAATTGGTGAACTATCATAAGTCGGCTTTTCAATGTACAGCTAATACTCCTCCAGAGCTTCTGCAGGAGTTCCAAGATATTCTTCAGATGGACAGCTCTCTCTCGTTAGGAAATTATCTAGGCTGTCCAATAGTAAGTGGTAAAGTTACTAAAACCACATTTAGTTTGATACAAGAGAAGGTGACTAATGAATTAACCAAATGGACGGCTAATTCATTGTCCCAAGCAGGTAGGACTATTTTAATTCAGTCAAATCTTGCCTCAAAGGCAAATTTTCAGATGCAAAGTTTCTCTCTTCCTCCAGCTATTCTATCTTCGCTGGATAAATCCTATAGGAATTTCTTATAGAATAGGCCCTCTGATTCTAAATCTCCCAATCTAATTGGATGGGATAAAGTTTGTTAACCCAAGATTTTTGGTGGTCTGGGTGTCAGAAAGGCTAAAATTAATAATCAAGCATTACAATTAAAGCTTCTTTGGAAGATTATTAGAATGCCAGATAATTTATGGGTTAAATTAATCCGTCATAAATATATATATATTTTTTTTTTTTTTTGACAAAGGGTAAAAAGAATACATAGAGGAAAGACTCAGCCTTTTCTTGCCTTCACAGCAAGATTATGCGCTAAGTTTACTTCTTCCCTTTTGACTTTAACACACGAAACGAAAAGGAAACTATTTGCTATTTTCCTAATATCTTTAATTATGCTTTCGATGTTCTTGTTATCAACTTTTTTGTCTTTAAGCGCGCGAATGACCTCTCTATTGTCCGACTTGATTATAATCCCAGCACTTCGCCATTCCATGTCCGTGATTGCTTTTAGGATGGCGTAAGCTTCCGTCTGCTCTGGCGAGTTAGCGTAAATTCTTTTTGCGCATTCTTCTCTTGGATCATTGTTTTCATTCTTCCAAGCCACCGCAGCTTGCCAGTGATCCGTTTTTGCATTCTTCTTCCAAGCCCCGTCCACCTGAAGAATTTGCACGTTGGGGGTGTTCTTATCCCCTATCGTCCATTCAAGCTTCCTATCCTCTTCATTTTTCTGGTTGACGCTCCTTTTCGTAGATATTCCTTTGGAATCCAATTCCGCTTTTTTGGAGCGAATGTTGTAATCTCTGATGATTTCCATTATTCTTCCTGGATGTATAGAAGAATTTCTGAAAATGACTTCATTTCTATGTACCCAAATTCCCCATAGCGTGGAGATGAAATTTTTTTCCTTCTCAATATTTTCTTCTCCTCTTTTCTTTCTTAGAAGATTTAGGAAATTTCTAATCCATGATTGAATCGAGATGTGAGAGCCCTGGACAGTCTTTATCCCCATTGACGCACTCCAGATTCGTTGAGCAATGCTGCAGTCTCTGAGAAGATGCGCTGTTGTTTCAAGCTCGTTTTTGCACAGTGAGCACAAAGGATTGACTCCCTTTATCTGTCGTTTTAAGAGGTTATCTACCGTTGGTAGGGCGTTGTTTAGTATTTTCCATATGAAGTGTTTCCACTTTGGGAAAATATCGGACTTCCAAAGAAGTTTCCAAAATTTTGATGTATCCTCCGGGTTATTAGGTTCTTGGTTTAGGAACCAATAACCGGACTTTACAGAGAAGTTGCCTGATTTTGACAGGCTCCAGCCAATCTTGTCCTCCGAATCTTCGCGGGGGATGTGAGTAGCGAAAATTTCTCTTGCTTCTGCTGGTGGGAAGATTTTCCAAATAATATTCGGTTTCCACTGTTTGTTAGCGCTTATCAGATCAGCTACCATAATGTAGTTAGCTCTATCTTTATGAGTTTCCCGCATCTTGGGGAGAAGTGTTGTGGACGGATGCCATTTGTCCTTGTCTATTCTGATTGTTCTTCCATTCCCCAGCTTCTTATACATTCCTGCTTTGAAGGCCAAGCTAGCTTTTAGGAGACTTCGGAAGGCATAAGAGCTATTCTTTGGAGCCTCGTTATCCATGGCCATCTGAACTGGGTCTTTTTGTATTTAGCCACATATATCTGATTGATGAGTGACTCCTTATTTTTATGAATTCTCCAAGCTTGGTTGAAGAGTAGTGCTTTGTTTACGAAGCTCAGATTCCTCATGCCCAACCCTCCTTGTGTTTTGTGTTTTTCCAGAAGTTCCTTTTTCCTCCAATAAATTGGTTGTTTTCCTAGTGAAGTTGACCACCAGAATTTGAGAAGCATTGAGGAGAGGTTTCTTGTGGTTTTTTGAGGGAAGAGATATATCGACAAAATGTGTGAAGCTAGAGTGGTAAGAATCGTGTTTATTAGGATCAGTTTCCCTGGTTGGGATAGGTTGGTGAACTTCCACGAGAGGATTTTGTTGGCTGTTTTCATAATAATGTCGGTGAAGTATGATGTGGATCTTCCATCAACCTCCATTGGGCATCCCAGGTATGATCCTATCTTTTCTTTGTTGGTGACACCTAGAGGTTTCCTCATTAGCTTCATGAATTTTGGAGGTGTATTAGGGCTAAAAACAACGTGCGACTTTTCAAAATTAATCTGCTCTCCAGACTTCTCGCAGAAAGAGGCGAGAGCTTTTTTAATTGCCCAATAATTTTTTGGTTTTGCCTTGAAAAAGAAAAGAGCATCATCTGCGAAAAAAAGGTCGGAAATTTTCGGGGCCTTTCTAGCAATCTTAATTCCTTCCAGCTCTTTGGCTCCTTGTAAGTGCGAAAGGTTTCTAGATAGGACTTCCATACAAAGGATAAAGATGTAGGAAGATAACGGATCTCCCTGCCTGAGGCCTGCGGTTGGTTTGAAGCTTTTGGAGGGTTCACCATTGACTAACACTGAATAGGACACTGTTGTTATGCATTGCATAATCCAGTTTATCCATTTCTCTGGGAAACGCATTTTTCTAAGCATAGCCTCCACAAAGTCCCACTTTATCCTATCATAGGCTTTGCTTAAATCGACTTTCAATATTCCCGCAAAGCTGCGTCCTTTCTTCCTTTTTCTAACCCAGTTTGTTATTTCATGAGATATGAAGCAGTTATCAGCCATTTGCCTCCCTGGCACAAATGCATTTTGATATTTATCCACCAAGTCTCCCATAATAGACTTGAGTCTATTCACCAGAGTTTTTGAAATGATCTTATAGGTGGTGTTGCAGAGACTTATAGGTCTGAAATCTTTCACTTCTTGGGGCCTATCTTTTTTTGGGATTAAAGTGATGAAAGTTTTGTTTTGTTCTTTGAGCATGAACCCTGAATCAAGAAAGGAATGGACGCTCTTCAGAACATCTGTGCCAACAGTATCCCAGTTGTTTTGAAAGAAAATAGGGGGGTGCCATCAGGTCTAGGAGATTTGAGGGGTTTTGAGCTGAAGCAGGCTTCCATGATTTTCATATTAGAGAAAGGAGCATTCAAATGGTCAATGTGGGTTTGCGAGAGTGACGAGATTGGATTGAAAATCAAATCCTCGTGATTTAATCGATTTTCTTCAATTATTTCAGCTTGGTATGAATCCTTGAAGCTTGATAGGAAAAGAGCTTTGATACTTGGTTGATCCGATATCCAGTTTCCTTGATTATCCATGATGGCTTTGATCTCATCTCTTATAGTAGAAAGCTGACGTTTTGTCTCCGAACTCATCCCATTTAGATTTTGCCCGCTGTTTCCAGTAAGTTGTCTTTTCGTCGAGGATTCTTAGCGCGCAGCTTCTTATCTCTTGGTCCTGTTCTGCGTGAGAGGTCTCATGAATCTCTTTTTGATGATTTGAAAGCGATTCATTAATCTCCATCCAGTCAATCTGTGTGGTGATCTTTAAAACTCAGGCACCATCCCCGAATTTTTCTTAGGCTACTTTGCACCTTTCGTTGTAGGATAAAGGAGGGGGAGCCTTCATAGGTTAGTCGCCATTCTTGAATTATAATTTCTCGGACTTCCTCATGCTTCAAACTCCATGCATTCAATCTATAGGGTCTTTTTTTGTATTAAGAAGCTTAGGCTTTAGGTGGAGAATAATAGGGCTATGATCAGAAAGTAAGATTGGTAAGTTCCATATTTCGGCCTCCGGGAATGTGTCTTTCCATTCCGGATTGCAGAAGGCTTTGTCAATTCTCTCATAGATGACTTCGTTCTTAGTCCTATTATTTGTCCAAGTGAAATTCACTCCTTGGTGAGGGATGTCCAGTAGGCTGTTCTTGAGTTTCCAATCTAGGAAGTTGGAAGCTCCTTTTATGGTTGTTGATCCTCCCAACTTTTGATCCTGGGATTCCACTTGGTTAAAGTATCCTATCAACAGCCATTTTCCTTTTGTATTTTCCATTATGCTTGTGATGTTTTCCCATATCTCAGTTCTATCAGAAAAATAAGGCGACCCGTAAACAAACATTACTAAATATTCATTAGCAGCCGCATCGGCTGTTTTACAGCAAACATAATTTTTTGTGGAAAGAAGAACGGAAACCACTACATTCCTAGGCCAGCAAAGGAACAAACCTCCTTTGTTACAAACCGCATTCGAACTCGTACAACCAACAAAGCCTAACTTACTGAAAACCGGCTCTAAAACATACACTTGACTCTTAGTTTCAGATAAGAAAATAAAATCTAGACTCTTAGAATTTGCTAAACTGGAGATAAAACCCATGTTCTGAGAGCTGAGGTTTTTGAGCCCTCTGCAATTCCAGCTGAGAATATTCATATTGAAACTTGAGGCTTTTGGTCAGCCGCACCTTGAGTCTTATTGTCCTCCATCTTGTCTTTACCTGTTGGGTGATCTGAGGTAGAAGAGGCAAGAGAGTTTCCTGCATCAGAGTTTGATCCTTCTGGCTTGTCTTCATCGCTAAGACCAAATTTGAGCGTAGCTTTGCCCTTGGTTTTCTTTTCGAAGTTTCAGTCTTTTTGGTTTTCCTGATGAAGCTGAGATAAGGTCCTCTCCTGGGGGAAGGTTTAGGTCGAAAAGTTCTTGGGCAGAGGCTTTTTTTGCTTTCTCTTCAAAGCTTCGCAGATGATGGGATAGGATTCCAGTTAGTCGCCAAGCTCTCTTTTTTCTTCTTTTAATGAAAACTTCCGGAGCGGGAGATTCTTGAACGATAGTGGTGTTGTTGATGAAATGATTTTGAGGCTGGTTGATATCCATAGTTTCAATTTCAAAATCCCACTCTTCCAGGGGGAATTCTGAGATGTCAGAGTTGAAAGAGCTTTGATAAGAAGGTGTGTTAGGGGGAGTTTGGGGAAAAGAGTGTGAGTCCGAAGAGGAGAATGTGGAAATGGGCTTGATTTCACAGTTTTTAAAGGTGAGTTTTGTGTTTGGGTTTGACTGATCTTCTTGGGGTGGGGTAACTTGGTCAGTAGTAACAAAAGGGTTTGGAATGACTGTTTTGCCCAGCTCCTCCCAGTCCGAAAAGGAAATAGAAGTGGACCTGGATTTCCTTTTTTGGGAAAGAGACACATTTTCGAGGCCCAACTTCTCATCAGCTTTGAAAGGTGGGTTTTTGGAAAGTTCTGCAATCTGGCTTGGAGTTTGACAATCCTGACTGCTCTCTTTTTGGGTGGTGAGATTTTTTTGAGTTTCTTCAGAGGTGGGATACGCCAACATGAGGGGGTCGAAAGAGTTGGAACATGGAAGAGAGAAGCTCAGAGTAGGCGAATTAGGTGGGTTTTTGAAGAAAAGGGCTTCTTCTTGGAGAAAATTATTTGACAATGTGGGTGAATGAGGAGCATTGTTTGCTTCAAAATAAGTTAGTGAGCCGAAGGGGATGAATTGGTCACTGAAAGGATTAGATGGGACAAGGATTCTGTCGTTCTCCGTGATTTGGACATTGGTGAAAAGGGATGCCAAATTAACTTCTTCATATGGTGGGAAAAAAGCTATTTGATGATCAGGTAGAATGATTTCCTGATTTCGGAGGGAAAGAGTAGGGTGGACTTTGGCTTGGGGTGCCATTTTTGGTTTTTTTGAGAAGTGTCTTGAACTAAGACAATTGTGCAGCGTGTACTTGGTAGAGCTTAGGTATAAATAGATAAGCTGAAGAAAGTGATAGTGAACTGAAGTGGGAGAATGTGCAGAAGGATTTTGCATTCGTGCCAATGTTGTCAGAAAATAAACCCTTAAAACTCTTTGACGAAGCATTTTAGAAGAGAGTTTTGTAATCTCACTATATGATTTTACATTACTACCCTTTTGTTGTGAGAGGGGGGTAGTGTCGTAAAATCCAACAAGGGTTAAAAAAGCAATTAGGGAGATGAGCTTACCTGCACTTGAGTGGCTCGATTTTCCAGCAGGGTGGTTGAGTCTTCCTTCCACATTAAACTCCCGTCGCCTTTTCTTCTCCCGCTCTAACCTTCCTTTACTTGCATTAATCACATTACGTTCTTGAAGTAAATTTCTCTCAGAAGGGACCGATGTAATTGAATGCATTACTGACGCGAGAATTGCGCTGGCAGCTTCTTGGTTTTTGAATTCTTCATTCTTCGTTGCTACAGCAACTTTGACAATCTTGGGTGACTTTTTGATCATTCTTGAATTTCCATTATTGCGGGCCTTGGAATGCTTGATCTTCATCTTCTTCTTCCTTTGGTTTCGAACTTGGGATATTTGTTGAACCTAGACATGAGAGGTGCTTGATCTTCTCTTTTTGTTTTGCATTTGGTTTGCGTGACCGATACTCCTTTTTCTTTTGGACGAGCTTGCATTATGGGGCCTTTGATTTGTTGTTTCCTCTCCCTGTTCTTTCTTATTATTATCTTCGGGATGGGTGTCCTCGTGGTTTCCGTTTTCATGATCTGAAGGGCCATTTGAATCTGAGGAACTACTTGAATCAGAATTGTTTTCGTCGTTATCGTCCTCCGGAAGGGTTTGCTCCGAAAAGCTGTCACCTTCATTGTCTCTTTCCCCTGAGAACTCTACCAGATTAACGTGTGAAGTTCGGTTCCTTTCTACTCTTTTGAGACCTATCAGTTGATTAGTGAATAGCGGGATGAAGTTTTGAGCCACTATTGGGAGAAAGATTCCCTGACCTATGTCTTCAAGTACCATTTCAAAGTGTCTTTGAGCAATAGCGAATGACATCTTGCATCGAAGCCTTTTATGCCCTATTCTTCCGCATTTGGTACAGTAGACAAAGATCCCCTCATATCTGAAGTCTAACCAAACTCTTGGTCCTTCTTGCCTATTGAGGTACATTCCTGGTACTAGAGGATTATTGATAGGGATGACAACTTTGGCTCTAAGAAAGTCTTTGAACCCTTCCTTAGTGGATTCATTATCAAAGTATAAGATTTTCCCAATTTTTTCTAGGGCTCTTCTTGCTACATGAAGCTTGTTGTAAATAAGAGGAAGACCTTCGACTCTTACCCAAATGGGAGCCCTCTGAAAAGAATGAGATCTAAGGGATGCATGAGGCATACATTTTGTGAAGAGGATGAGGGCTCCTTGGAAATTTGCTGTTCCTAACTCTATTAGGTTTGCTCTATCTCTATCATCTGAACATAAGAAGTAGAAGAGTTGCCCTACCTTTTTGATCTGGATATTATCATGCGTAGTCCAGCAAGTACCAACCCATTGAGCAACCTGCTTTTCTGTGAAGTCCCTCAGGTCTTTCACCTTCCCTAGCACTGAGTTGTAAAGAATATAATCTTCTTGATTGGTGTCTTGTTCTTCGGATTCTATTTGAATGCCCATTCTGCGAAGATTGGGTGCTGCTTGTTCACCCTGCTGCAGCGGGATTGGATTTTGGGTATTTGGGTTTGCCATAATCTGTGCTTTTGTTTGCTAGGTTGATTGGGAATGATAAGGATTGAATGTGGATTATACGAGGGCTGTGTGCTATCTCGTGTAACTTCACTCTCTCTGATTTTTAGAGAGAGAAGGTCTCAAGTTTTGAGAAAAAAGTGTACCACACTATCACTGATCCGTCATAAATATTTAAAGCATGATAGTTTATTCTCTTACAAGGTTAAGGCCAATGTTTCTTGGCAATGGCGTAAATTAATGAATTTGAGAACTTCGTTTAAGCAAGGACTTAGACGGTCAGTTGGAAATGGAAGGTCTATCTCTTTTTGGTATGATAATTGGGCATTTGATGTGCCGATTTCGTGCAAGAGTGAGCCTTCTCCAGGGTCTGAAGAGTTTATGGTTAGTCATTTTCTTTTGGAACATGGTTAGTGGAATTATGATCTTCTTGCTCAATTTGTCCCGAATTCGATTGTAGCTGTCATAAATTTTTTTTTTGTCCCAGTTAATCCTGTGCCCGATAAAGTGTTTTGGGCTTTAACTGCTGATGGTGAGTATTCGGTAAAGTCTGGAGTGGCCCTGCTTCAAGGCTATGGCCTGAACCCTCCTGCTAAAATCCCTTATAACTGGATTTGGGGCCTGGATATCCCTCCCAAAATTAAGTTTAGTCTGTGAAAAATTTGTCAGAATGGTCTACCGACTAAGAAGAGACTAGAGAGTAGTCATGTTTTTCTACCGTTAGAATGTGTTTTTTGTAATTTTCTAGCTGAAACTGATCATCATCTGTTTCTAGATTGCCCCTTTGGTAAGGATGTTATCGAGTCCTTGTGTTTATCAGGGATGTCGGTTTCCCTGTCGGGGTTTGGTTCCTCTTCGTCTTTTGTTGAGTATTTGTGCTGTTTAAAATCTTCTAGTGGGACTCACCAGATGCAGATTATTGCCATTATCTGGTGGTTTATCTGGTATGCTAGGAATCAACTTACGTTTCGTCAAGATTCTATTACTTCTGTAGCTTTAGGGGTGATGATAAAATTTCATTAGTAAGTTGAATAGCGTGGAGATGGTTAAGGGAGGGCCTCCTTGTTCTAAGGCCCCCCTGTTTGCCGGATCAGATCTAATAGGGCTGATATTGCCTGGGTCCCCCCTCATGTTCCTTTTGTCAAGCTCAATTTTGATGGATCAGTTCTAAATAATGGTTCTGCAGCTTATGGGTTTGTTTTAAGAGACGAGAAAGGTAAGTTGTTACTAAGCGGGGCCGGTTCTATCTCGCCTAACTTATCAATCCTAGTTGCTGAAGCTTGTGGTTTAAGAGAAGGTATCCAAGGTGCTCTTTTTTTAGGGGTTAAAAATCTGATTATCGAAGGTGATAATATTTCGATTATTCAAGCTATAAAAAGGGTGTGGAAAATTCCATGGTCTATTTATGCCTTAGTTACTGATGCTGAGATAGATCTTCAAAAGCTCGATTCCTACATCATTCAGCATGTTTTTAGAGAAGCTAACTTTGCGGCTGATTGGATGGCTCATCATGGACATTTAACCTCTAATATGTGTTACTATTTTACTTCTTTGGATAATTCCTTTTCCCAGATCATCCGAAAGGATGCTTGAGGGTGGCCCGTTCCCTGAGTTCCTTCCTAATTTTTCTTTCTGGCTAAACAAAAAAAAAAAAAGATCGATTTCATTTCGGATTCTAAACCCAAATCACTATATTAACCAAAAGCTCTACAATCTTATAACAAGTTAACAACAACGAATAGAGAAAACGAAAAACAAAGAAGAAAAAAGAAACTTAGAGAAGGTTTCTAACCCTAACCCTGCAATTCGTTGAAAGCTGCACACACACATACAATTAACAATTTGCGCTAACCCTGAATTACCAGGGAAATTGCTTCTCTCTCTATATTCATATTCATCCATTCGAGTTTTCTATCTGAAAACTTCAATTTTCGAATTTCGTATTTTTAGCATCAATTCAAGTCACTTTTCTCAATTCGAGGAGCATATAAGAAGAGTGCGAGGAAATAATTTGAAAGTTTTTTCCTACAAGATCGTATAGTTCGATCTCCTAATATTTGAAGGTTTGTTTAGGATAAACTTTAATATATATATATATATTCTTATTTTCGTCGTTTACACTTAAATATTATTTGAGAAAGAATTGAGAATTTATTTTATGTTCTTATAAATTTTACTCACTGGTAAGCTAAAAAATCCAGATTTCGGGGTTTAGTTGAGCCCACTGAACTCGTGTAGGATTTGCCACTGGGAATATAATTACCAGCTTAGATAAATGAAAACTAGAGTTGTTGAATTTGACGGTTGTTTGATGCTTTGGATGTGTAGGTTGTGTCAGATTTGTTGAGGGTAATACTTTCGTTTGGTACGCTTATCATCATGCTAAAAGCTCGTTATGGAAAAAAGTGAACCGAATTTAGTTCCAGAATGGCTGAGAAGTAGTAGTGGATGTGGCGTCGGGGGTGGCAGTTCAGGCCACCATTTTGCATCACAGCAAGGAGGTGCGTTAATAACTTATAGTTATATCTGCATTTCGTTACATATAATTGTTTATGTTATGTATGTAGTAAACTAATCATTTGCATTTAATTTTGCATGGTAGATGGTCCTCTATTGGCACTACCAAACAGAAGTCGACCTTCTAAGAGCATCAATAATTCCGACTCGCCACTTTCTTCACTCGTAGAACAGAGCAGTTCATCCAATTCTAGGAGAAGTTTAAGTAGTTTTGGTTTTACTAAGAATGATAAGAACTATGGACGATCCTATAGCAGTTTTACTAGAAGTCACCGTGATAAGGATAGAGAAAGGTTAACAATTGCTGATAATTGGGACCCAGATTATTCTGGGTCCCTGAGGGGCATTATGACTAGAAGGGTTGAGGATTCTACGGGACATTCAAAATCCATGATATCACGGAAACAAGGTGAGGCTGTGCAGCGAAGGGTTTCTAGTGATTTCAGGAATGTTAGCCATAACCATCATGACAATGGAAATGGTATTCTTTCTGTTGGTAGCAATGTTACTGGCGTTCAGAAGCTTTCATTTGAAAAGAATTTTCCAGTACTTGGATCGGATGAGAGGCCTAAAACTCCAGATGTAGTCAGAGTGTCATCTCCTGACTTGTGTAGGGCTGTTCAGAGCCTGTCCATGGGTAACCCACCATTGGTTTGCAGTGAAGGTTGGACTTCAGCTCTTGTGGAAGTTCCAACAGGTGCAGGAAGCAACAACAACGGATCTTCACCTGTTCTGCAACCTTCTGCAGCTGCTGCTTCTGGCTTCAATTCAGCAACAGGTGTTGGAAGCACACCATCCGGTCTTAATATGGCAGAAGCTTTGGCACAGGCACCACCACAATCTTTTACTGTTCCACAGGTATCAGATTATTAGTTGTCTTGTTTACTTTTCTGAACTATAGTATTCACTGAAAAGTATTACAACTTTTCTGCAGCCATCTGCCCAAACTCAGAGGGATGAGTTGGCTATCACACAGTCCAGGAGGTTAATCCCTATGACACCTAAAACTTCGGTGAGTACCTTGATACACCATTCCAGGAGCTTGTTTGCTCTACTCTTCCTTTTCCAAGATGTGTTTCGTTTAACTGTAACGGACGCAAATCTGATCCCCTTATGCAATGTAACTTTGACACCTATGCTGTATGGCTGAAATTTGAAATGCATTTGTTTCATTCTTCTGTTTGTTGTGCAAAAATGCGGGATATCTATTAGTAGGTTTCTACGCCTTATAGTTGCGTGGGCCGCGGGGTTGTCTTTTGTCCATATAAATATTGACAGGTCTTCTTTTTGAGGAATGTCACGGAATGAAAAAGTTACTTACTCCCTTTGTGCTTTGTAGCTGTAACTTTATATTCATGCTTAAAATTGATTTGAGGGTTCATCAAGGATCATGAGTCTTATCCTGTTTGCAATAGTAAAACATAAGGAGACTTTTTGTGGTGCATGCTGTCTGCAAAAAGCATTGTTTTGGTGACATCACTAAAAAAGGGCATTAGTGCCAAATTATATCTTTGGACATGTGCCTTGGAGTAAAAAAGTATTTGAAATGTTAGACCAAGGCTAGGGGTATAACTTAAAAATGAAGCTGCAGTCTGGGATGGTACAAGGTGTAATGGTTATATTTTTAGGAATTCAGTGTCAAATCAAGCTAGGTAATGTAGAAATCGCTAGGGAGATGGCGTGCTTTTAGCATAAATGCTTAATGGATCAAATGGAGGGGTATGTTGGAAGCTAAAGTTTCCATACATGCTTATAAAAAATGAGTGCTATCCTTTGAGATGTGTGTATTGTTTGTCGATCAAGAATGTTTAAACCTAAACACTTTCCTTCATGTATTAATAAGAATGTTAAAAGCTCAGCACGTTCTAATTTCTTTGTCAAATGCTAATCTCATGAGTTAAATTCGGGATGGTGGTGGTGTGGAATGGTTTAGTTGTACGTGTTTGATAGTTGGAGATACCACTTCAATTCTGATATGAATTTAGAAGGCTATTCTAAGTCTCTTAATTGAAAGATGATTTCTTTTAGTATTTAGGATGGTGTAGTTCGAATTTTATAAGCTTAAGGCACTTTAAGAGTGATTAGTAACAAAGGATATGAAGTTATTAACTCCTAACCAAGGATTAACAACAACTAGGGTTTGAAGAAGTTCAACTAATCCAAGTTAAAAATCAACTAAGGGTTGCATTCAGTGCTAAAACTTTGGATTCACTCCGAAAACTTTAACTCACAAGGAATAGGTTAAACTCAAATCACATTCTCTAACCTTTATATGGTTAGGCGCCTTTATTTATAGAAGAAGAAGAAAGAAAAACCTTGCTCCCCAAGTACATCAAAACCCACGGCCAACTAAATAAGGAAAGTTGCACCTTAGTTCAAGCCTAGAATCTAGCTAGAACGTAAGGAAACACCAACTTTAAGGAAAGATGTGCAAATCTTTCCGTAAATGCCCTAAACCACACGGCTGCAAGGGCACCCCTTTGCACGCCACATACATCTCATGTTTTAAGGAAACTTTCCTAAAATACTAACTCATGATAACTAGGACTCTTATGAACTGAAACAAGCTAAGTTTTTCGAACATCGTTACAACCAGACTTGAATGAAAATAATTCAACTACTTGAAGTTAACTAACTTAACTAACAAACATAATAAAACACATATTTTTGGTTACATGTAAAACCTTCACTTTAAGAGTAAAGTAAAATCATGCAACAACTTAAGAAAACGGTAAAGATAGCTTGGTGGAGTCATCCATGCATGCAACAACTAAGTATTATGGTTTTATCATTCGTTTAGTATGTGAGTTTGTTTCTTAGAATTTCCTAGAATTATTGTTTGTGAAAAATTGACTTAGAATCTTTGAGTTGGACTTCCTAAGCCCTAGTAGTTCATGTTGGTCATACAACCCTTAGCATTTAGTAGATGTTTCATTTAGTTTATTTGGCTTTATGATTGTGCACCAAGTCCCACATTTATGTGGGATGTTTATTTCCATTAAGGACATGCTTGGAATAGGGGTAATGTGTATTAAAAGGATAATAGAAGAAAAAATAAAGACAATTAAGGTTTTTGTAGGGGGTGATGGATGGAATAAATAGTGATTTTGGAAGGAGGAGAGATGATTACCCTCATTTTTTGGGGGGCAATAATTACCCACCATCCCCTTAGGGTGATGTATTACCTCTGAAATGGGGGTAATAGCCCCCTCCCTTCCTCCCTCATATTATCTAACATCATTTCTTCCAACTACATAAATCTCTTGTGTTCATCTTTCTTGTTCTTATTCTCTTTTTTTTTTTTTCACTCTTTTTTTTTTGTTCTTTCTTCAAATTAAACACAATTTTAACTCTATCATATATAGTTAGTAATTGGGTGTGCGAATAAAGAGTGGAAGTAATGAAGTGCTTGATGTACATTAAGTTTCTTTGGCATTTATGTATTATAATTATGATTGAAGTGAAGTACATGCTCTGGCTTCCGCTATATCATACCGGACCTCCCCTTAGACTTAATAATAATCTTGATAATGACCAATGAACTATTTAACCCTAACTTAGGTTCTTCTTCAAGTGTCACTTTAAATATAAATAATAAGTGAAAATATTGTAACTTAAAGTTACTTATGCATACATAATCACTTGTTTGCTTTTATTTTAGTGAGTTCACATGTTTCCTTGTATAGACACCTCATTCCCTCGAGATGCAATCTTAAGCTAATCACTAGGAGCCATTTACGGTGGGAAAATCAATTAGGGGTGCTTCTCTTCACTTAAATTTATTGGACCTCGTGAGTACTAATTTCACCTTATATTTACCGCAAATAGGAACATGCATAATGTGTATGTAGAGGATGGTGTACCTCTTCTAAACTATATCATTTTACAACTTTTACAATCCATCTATACTAATATATTAAAAGGCGTGTCTGACAATGTATACATGCCACGTGACATCTCTCTTACTCTACTAGAATTGTCCAATGTGTATATATGTCATATCAACTAACAAAAATAAACTGACTCACAATAAGATTTGAACCCGTGATATCTTCTTATTATACACAACACAATTACCATCTTAACAAACTTTTGATCATGCTTTAAATGTCCACATTATTATATTTGTACCTTTTCAATATTGACTTTATCTTTATCATATTTTAATGCGAATGAAAGAAATACATATCAAGTTCGGAAAAAAGTACCATATGGGGCAACCTAATACTAGTGATTTTTGAAAAGATGTTATTTGTTTCCTTAAATCATGCAACTTTTATTACCTTTTAAAAGAAAATGGTTTTTGATATTGTTGCTTGCTTAAACTATAAGAGATACTATCAATTTGTTTTTTCTTTTTTAAATTATTGTTTCAAATATCTTACTGATTTTAAATTGATGTAGATCGATGAATTATTCAACATTATGTAGATATTGATGTTCTTTTTGTTTGTGTATTTTTTTTGTAAATGATTAGACATGTTCTTTTCATTTCAAGTGTAACTTCTTTTATTTAACCAGAATATATGTTCTTTCAATATTAGTATCTTTTTCTTTTATATGTTTTTATTTATTTGAGTGACCCATATTCTTTTAAAAAAGGAGAATATATATATGTTTTTTTATTTGTTTTGAAGCTATGTTACTACGACACAGATACGGGTGCCGTATCCAAGTATGGATAGGAGGATCCGACACCCTACTCCAAAAATTTGGCCGATACGACGACACGGTCAAGAGAGTGTCTTGACCAATATTCTAGACACGTCTATCATTGAATGTGTCGGAAATAATATCTCTGACACTTTATTTTGATAAAAAAAATAATTTAAAAATAATCTCTTTTTCAAAATTAATATAAATTCAACTTTATTAAACATTCAATTATAGTATATATAGTATACAAAAAGTGAAAAAAAAGAAGAGTGAATTTTTAAAAGGAGAAGAAAGAATGAAGAAGAAAGGTCACGTGGAAGAAGGGAGTAGTTAGGAAAGATTTTTTAAAAAAGAAAAAGAACTCACAAGTCAGAAGCATTTAAAATAAAAGTAAAGTTGACTGAGTTGTAATTGTGTCAGCTTTACGGCTGCCGATGCACCTCACATCTATACAAATATATTAAAAGGCGTTCCAATCAAAGGAACGGTGCCACATGGCACTCTCCAACGTATATGTCACATGTTTATGATCTCATTAAAAATATTAACAATGTGTACCTACTAGGAATTGAACCCATGACCTTTGAAATGAAATGTGAGAGTTTAACCACCAATCCACTACAAGTTCAATGTTTAATGTTTCAAAATAAAACATAATAAAGTCTTATAATTACATTGAAATTGTTCATTTTATCTTCCACTTCCTTAGAAGTTTTTTTTTTTAAAAAACAATTTATTATGCCATAACGTCAATTGTCGAATTTTGCACTAGATAGAAATTTTTGAATAACTAATAAAATTAATCATGAAACTTATCAATAGTAATATATTTGATAATTGTAACTGACCAGGGGTATTGCCCATGCAAAATACTAGTTTATTTTATTTATTGTTGCACCCCAAGTCCCAAGGACTAAAGCACTACACTATTCATCTTCCCCATCACGCCATCCTCTATCTCTCTTCTCCCTCTCTCCGGTTCTTCTTTTAACTAGCAATGGCAGAACTTTTCCGCCAAATTTCAACTCAACTTGACCGCTATGATCGATATCACGGCAGAACTTTGCGTTTCCGATACCATGCCTCAAATTACAAATTTTGAAGGCAAGTGCAATGAATTAAGTAATTGTTCCCCCTTTTCTCTCTGCGTTTCTTTCCCACTTTTCCCAAATGGGTGTCTAATAGGCGACACTTTTCTGATACGCGTATCGACACCCATTTCCAGTCGTGACGCACGTCGTGTCGCGCATCTTGTCGAGTCGAGATGCAACACGCGAGGTACAACAGGGTGTCGGAGTAACGTAGTTTTGAAGTTTGTGTTCTTATCTAACAATTATTGTGAGACGTAGTTTAAGGTAATAAGTTGCAGTGTGGTTATCAAATGTTATTTTTATTAAAAAGTAGATGTGATAAAGTTAGTGGAGTATATTTGTTGGAGGCTTGAGAAACTTGGGTCTTTTTTTATTGATAAGGATAAAGTGTGGGCCAAAGGAGTGTAAAAGAAAAAATATAGTAATAGTGGGACGATGTCAAAAATAGAAGTATTGAAACCAATTCGGGATAAATATAAAAGGAAAGTGTTCATACAATTGGATAGAGGGAGTATGTTCGTTGAACTTAAGATGTATGTTCTTTTCATTATAACATGTGTTTTTCAATGAATGGAGTTTAGATATGCTCTTTAAACCATGTTTTCTTTTGGTATGTGCTTTCCTTAGTTTTAGAAAGCGCGCTCAAGGCGCGCCCATGCGCTAGGTGACCTGAGGCGCAGTAAAAATTGCCTTGAAGTAGGTGAGGTGACCTACGATGAGCGTGCGGAGGCGTGTGCCTTAG
Source organism: Beta vulgaris subsp. vulgaris (assembly GCF_026745355.1). Lineage (NCBI taxonomy): Eukaryota > Viridiplantae > Streptophyta > Magnoliopsida > Caryophyllales > Amaranthaceae > Beta > Beta vulgaris. The sequence continues at coordinate 22,773,709 of NC_079202.1, forward strand.
GGGCTTTCCGATGCAGTTGCCTCAGTCGCTTTCAAGTAGATGTGTGCAAAAGGAAGAAGATATGAGCTAAAAAGCTTTGAGGAAGCAAAATTTTAAAATTAAAACTTACCGAAGATCTAAAACTTAAATTCGGCCAAAAGCCCTCTAGTAATTGCATGAAATTGCTTTAATTTGATTGGTATATCAAAACCCTAATTTAAAGAAAACCCTAATTTCCGTATCTCATCAGTAATTGTACAATTGTGGCCATAAACTCGCTTAAGTGTGAGAGATTGCCGGTGAGGATTCTCCAATGACGTTCAGTGGCCAATTCTTGGTGGTCATCGCCGATAAAGCATCATAGCTCTACTTTCTTTTCTCTTTCTTTTTCTTCTTCGTCTCTTTGTGTCTACTTCTTTGCTCTTCAGCTCAATTTTTTTTACCTTTTTTACTCTTTGTCACTTAGTGCCCTCTATCCCTTCTTTGACTTTACCCTTTTGTTTAAAAGTAATATCATTTTTTTCCTCCAAAAAAAAAAAGTATTACCATTTTACTCTTTTATAATTGATAATTTACATATCAACTTTGCTTTCTCTGTTTTTTTAATAGGGTGCTTTTATTAATTCTTCATGTCGTTTTCTACAAAAATATAGTCTACATTATATATTTTTAAATTTACAGCAGCTATTTTTTTATAAATATTATTATGTTGTTTTGAGTTAAAATATGTTCTATAATTGATTTGTTAGTTTTTTTTATACCAAAGGTGCGCCTTGCCTTCGAGATGTGCGCGCCTTCGCCTTGCTCTCACTTGGCTTTGCGCTTTGCGCCTTGGTGCGCCTCACGCCTTTTAAAACTAAGGTGCTTTCATTATATTTTTCTAGCTCTTCGACTTCATCTATGGCTTCTCAGTTGTTGTGTAAGAATTTAGGTTGTAAGTTATGTGACAATTTAAATCATTGTAAAGTCTTTAACAAGAAAATAATTCAATTTCGCTAGCAAAATTCCTTTTTTAAAATTTAAATTCAAAAGGTATATTCTTTTAATGTAAATTGTATGTTTATTTGCTATATGATCATTTGATTGCAACCTATGTTCTTATATAAATGGAGATTATATATGTTCCTTAATTATGAATTGAATGTTCTTATAACTTAGAAAAGTTGTTTAAAAGAGTTCATGCTCTTTTATATAAATGATATGTTCTTTTCGAGTGCACGTGCATAATCCACGCTTTGTTATGTTCACTTGATTAGATTTGATTATTATCGAACACCTGATGAATCCTAAAATGTACTTCTTCAAGGTGATGAGAATGCACCCTAAACAACCATATATGGGATACCGGAACATCATCACACCGGAATTAGAAATTTGTCATCGTTTGAGCTCATATTAACTATTTAGAGAGAATGCCCCTTGTATTCCTTCTTTTTTCTATTGTGTCACTACTTTAAGCTCATATTGAGAAATGATGCATATTACGACCTCTTCTATTCCAACTTTATTCTTTGACACACACAATATTGGTTTTTCGTTAGTTTCATGCCTAATAAGCTCTTAAGTCAAATGAACTTATGCAAGGATGATTGAAGAGGCATGTATCATAACCCCTACTCTCAGATTATTCTATTACACACACCCCCAAAACCAGGATCCGTTGTTTGAACTAAAGCCAGTCAACTTGTAGTAAGGCAAAATTGTCACCATAGTGTGGCTATCTAAGGGGTGGGGGCAATTACCATGTTATTAACCTATGATGCTCGGACTCAGGTTCGAGGATCCAACACCGAAACACGATCCGAGTGTCAAGACTCGGGAGTTCAAAAAGCAATGACTCTTGGACACGTTTTGTAAGATCCAAAGACACGGATAAGTTCTTCCAAAATCTAAAAAACTAAAAACACAATTGTTAAGATAAAAATACCAGACATCGATTTAAGTAAGAACTTTAATTATAAGTAAAGAATATATGACACTTCAAAAAGTCAAAAAGATTAGGAGGTATTAAATGGTTCTTTTGTTAGGAGCTAGGAAATAGTGCATTAATTCTCACCTTAGGGGGCAGCAGCTCAACTTAGTGGGAAATAAAAAAAAGTAAATAGTTACAACTGAAGTATAACGGGAAAGAAAAGAAAAGCACGCGACTTGGTTCACTCCCTCCCTTAGCTATCTCTCTTCCTCAGCTCTCCACCTCTTGCCCTCTCTCTTCCAATGTGTACAACATGGCCGGCGATTCGCATACTTAGGTGACCATAAGTGTCGGGTCCATTTTCACCATACTAGGTCCTTCCTAGTGTCGTCACCCACGTCAAATCGTTTCGACACGGGTATGTCAAGGTAGATCGGAGAGTGCGAGCATCACAGTTATTAACTGATTGAAACTTTAATTCAACCTTTTTTATCTTGATGGGAGGGGGACTGTGTACCTACAACTTCTACGAGAAGCAAGTGAGTGTGCAGCGAACATATCGAAATGCGCCCAATGAGAAAAGGTTCACCTTCGAAACAAAGCTTTTCCGTTCATTTTCCTCGTTGTTTTGTTTGAGGTATTGGTAGTCAAAGGTAGGGGTGATAATGAGCCTGACAAGCTCGCGAGCAGCTCGGGCTCGGCTTGATCAAAGCTCGGTCAAAGCTCGGCTCGTTGAAGCTTGACTCGAGACTTAAACGAGCCGAGCCCAGCTAGGCAAAGCTCGGCTCGTAAAGCTCGTGAACAACTCTATTATTTTATACTAAAAAAATATTTTATATTAAAAAAATATTTTAAATTAAAAAATATTTTATATTAAAAAATTGTTTATATATTAGAAAAAAAATTATTTATATATATTAAAAATTAGATTAAGCATTTCTTTTAAGATATTAACTATCACGAGTCGAACCTGAGCCTAATCGAGCTCCAAGCCACGCCTAAACGAGCTCACTAGCTGAGCCTAAATGAGCTCACGAGCCGAGCTCGAGCCGCAAATTCTAATCACAAGCTCGAGTCGAGCTCGGCTCCCCCCAAGTTTGGCGAGCTGACGAGCCGAGCCCATGAAAAGTTAAACGAGCTTGAGCCGAGCCTAGTGCTATTCGGGCTCGGCTCGCTCGATAAGCACACCTAGTCAAAGGTGCTACTAATCACAGTTCAAGCTCTCCGATACATCTAGTTTCATCTAACGATTCACTCCATGCTAAACGAGTTGTTTAGTTAAATGAAATTGAGGATGATTGAAGGTTGAACCTCGATGATTTATGTGGCACAACCCCTTCTATTCTCACTTTATTCTATTACACACACAATATTGTTCTTTTTCCTTCTTAACTAGTTTCATTTATGGATTCACTCCATGCTAAAGTAGTTGTTAAGTTAAATGAACCTAGGAAGGATGATTGAAGGTTGAACCATTTTATTTTCTGAAAGATTTTTAAGAATTCAAGGAATAATAGATGAAAGTTGACACGAGATGTTGCCTAGATGGAGATATATCTGTTTGTAGAATAAGTCTGCGGTTTACTGGGCTGATTATATCTGAGGGCCATATCTATTAAATTGCAATTTGGTGTTGTTTCTGTAGCCTTGTGAGAGGTGGTTGATCTAGTGGCATTGGAACATATTTTTATTTTTGTAATATTTTCATGTATTGTTCAGAAATAGAACAAAGGGGAAGTTTATGTCGATCAATGTTAGAAGATAACATAAAAATTATAGGAAGATTAGGTTATCTTTTAGTATGATTTCTTCTGGTGACAGCTTGGCGGAGAAGTTGGTGACTGTCAGAGGGATAACATACATTAAGTGCCAGCATGTGTTGTGAACTTATGTTGGAATGCAGTGATAGATCTATTACATATATTGGCCTGTATCCTCAACCCCAATTATTATTTTATTACAGGCCTTAAGCTTCCTATGATTTTAGGTAATGACTTTTTCTGGACAATCTAATGGGAGCTTGCTGGAAACAGTAAGGTAATGCAATCTTGAGAGCATGATTGTTTTACCCCTCGGATGATAAGATTAGTTATTTCGGCTGTTTATTGGTTGATAGCATTTTAATAACTTCTAACGAGAATAGTCGTTTTAGGATGCACATCTATGGTAAATTCACTACCCTAAACTGCAAAGAATGATTAAGCCCTGGATGGAGTCATTTGGCTGTATACATATTCAACCATGGAACCTTTTGTGATTTGCAAAGGGGAAGGGGGGAACAAACAAGAATTGAGTACATTTTTGTAGTTATAGAAAATTGCTAATTCCAGAGAATCGCATGTGTTATTTTACCACGCCCTGTGTAAATTGAAAATTGCACAGCTTGTATGCATAGTGATATGCCAATATATTGCATGTAATAGTAATGAATAGGAATGGATTAATCGTTTAATGAAATAGTGATCCCATCTTCATAGAGTAATGGTTGAACTCACCAAGACTATTGCGAGGGAGTAGGGACTTGCTCTGCTGCATGTTAATTGCTAATGACATAGCTTTAGTAGTTGTAACAAGAGAAGGTGTCAAATAATCAATAGTTGAGATCCATAAAAGACAATGGTCCATATTTGGGACCCTAATGTCAAAATTTTTTCCTAATTCTTAAGGGTTTCAAGTTGAATAGTAAGATTTGAGTATTAGCAATACAGTAATAACCATTCAGGTAAGTTAGGGGATATATTTGACTTGGAAATTATGATTGACAAATGCTATACTGTGATTGATGAAAATACTGTGCATCATGTCATTATTGGATGCTTATATGAAGCACCATAATTATCTCCGATAAGATAGTACCACTTTAAATCTAAGGCAAATTTAAGTGTAGCTATCTTCCTGGTTATACATTAATAAGCAGTATGCTGGCTGGTTAAGATTTTCATATCCAGAAGCTAATGGTGGCCTGCAATCATTCTAGAGGAAATTATTTGAAAGAATAAAGTGATAGAAGATGAAGTGGGGGATAACACCTTGTGATAAGATGTGAAGTCAGACTTAGATGGTTCGGATATGTTTCTAGGAGCCATGCGAGTCATGGGGTGATAAGAGACAGCAAAAGGTTCTTTTTAGAGGATATTAAGCGAAGAAGTCAACCTAAAAGAAACTAGACCTGCTTATAAAGTTAGGTCAAGTTCTATATGGTCCATTAACAGCTTGAAGACATGACTTCAAACAGAAAATTTAAGGAGAAAGGTCCATTTTTAATAGGATAAGTTCGTGGGTCTTTTCATTTGCTTGCTTATCCTTTCCTTCTTTCCATGCTTTACCATGTAGTTATGTTTCCCTTAGCCTGTTTCTTCAGATAAATAAATATGGGACAAAAAAGACTTGCTGTACTTGTATACTTGTTTCTGTTTTGTCCCCGAAAACTATAAAGGAAAGGCATTGAGGTACATCTTTTAGTTTCATCATTAGGTAAGACTGAGAGTTGCGAACCCATTTAATGGAAGGCGCACTAATAATGTTGATAATATTCTAGCAAGTAAATTAGCTGTCTTGTTGGGTTGTGTCTAAAAGTTCATTTCTAATTCTACCCATTTAATAAATTGCTCGTGTAGGGTCAACCCAATTACTTATTTTGGTTGAAAACTTTAATTGATATCCTCTAATTCTGTGTTAAGTTTCAGTCGAGTTGCCAAGTCGTGTCGATTTTTGCCGGGTCAAGTTCTATGGGTTGCAGGTTGATGTAGGTGGATATTTTGACACAAATTGCATCTCTGACTTGTGACTTGGAAGTTGGGCATCTACATATTGTTGTGATCTGTAGCATCATCGACTTTTTATACTATAAACCTATGGGGCACTTAATATTTTACATAAAAATTCTTATTTAAAGAATTTTCGAGCCTGTTCACAAGCTTTTGAGCTGAGCCAAGGCTAGCTCAAGCTTGGCTCATTAGCGTACCGGGTAGAACTCGAGCTCGCCTCGAGCCAAGCTTTGACTGAGCCGATCTCGAATAGGTCATGAGCAGGCTTGGATCGTTTACACCCCGGACTAGAGATGCTTAGTGTTTGCTGGATTTTACTGGACTTCATTGATAATTCTGGGAATTTAAGCTGTGTTGTACTTTAATGTGGAAATATCTAACACTACATTGTTGAGTTTTCTTTTCTTTCTCAATCAGTAGTACGAGAATAGGACCAACCTTATCCGGTTCTGGCCTCGCGGGATCTTTTTTTTTCATGCAATAGTGCATGACAAGTGCATCTTTGTTTTGGAAGCTCGTCATATTTCCTTTTTTTTCTTTTCTTTTGCAGGGTCCTAATTCTTCTGATAAATTGAAGCCCAAGACACCGGTGAGATCTTGTGAAGCTGCTGGAGTTTCCCTGAAGAATGGGGTACACCATCTATCACAGCTGCAACTTGGCAGCCATACTGCCCGTGGCACGAGTGCTAAAGTGGAAAGCCCAAATTCGCCGTCTGGAAAACTGCTGCTGCTTAAACCTGGACGTGAGGGTGGTGCTTCCTCTGTTTCGAAGGATACTCAGAGTCCATCTATTAATGTCAATAGTAGGGTTAATGGTCAGTCTGCTGGTTTTGCTTCAGTTACTTCGCTTCCCTTGAAGAATTCACACAACCCGAATGTTACCTCTGCTGAGAGGAAACATTCTGCCTCTGGTTCAAATTCTGGAAATGTCGATAAGCGGGCATCCCGGAGTGATTTCTTTAAACTAGTGAGAGAGAAGTCTATGAACAACACATCTGGCACCGCTGATCCCGAGTCTGCTGTTTCATCTGATACTGTGGACAGTTCAGTCCAAGAGTTGAAGGAACTTTCCAGTGTTTCGTTGACTACTGTTGGAACTGGAAGTGAGTGTAATGGGGAAACCTATAGAAAAGCTGACAGTCTGTATGTCTCCAGGGAGATTGAATTCCAAGCTATCTATCCAGATGAGGAAGAGAGAGCCTTTTTACTTTCTCTCGGCTGGGATGATAATGCTGGTGATGATGAGGGTCTTACAGAAGAGGAGATACATGCTTTCTGTCAGGAGGTAACTGCTTTCTGATCTTAAGCAGGAATGTATCTGTATAGCTGCTTTTTTCCCCTTGTTTGTAATCAACTAAACCTGGTTCCGAAGGGGGGGGGGGGGGTATTTGTGTTCCATCCGAATGTAGGATAACCATGGAGTGTCTCTTAATAAGCAAAGAGTCTAATGCTTTTCTTAAGAACTCAAAATGGAAGTTGAAAAATAGGAACTTCTGTCCTTTGCAGCTTTACTAATCTACCATTAAGGTCAAACTTTTATTAGTTTTGTGTGACATATATTTCCTCGGTCCAAAAACTAACCCTTTGAAATTAAGGACTTACAAAATACAAAAAAAGATATTATTTTATCTACCAAATTAACTACTCACTGCACAAACTTTTATGCATTGTTCCAACTTTCCCAACTTCCAAGGGGAACTTAGTCACATAGAAGTCAGTATGGCTAATAATAGAATATTTTGCCAATTTGATGGGATGTACGGTTTTGTCTAAGTTTTAAAATCTATCTTCAAACGTGAAATCTTAATGTAGGGAGTAGTTCTTTTATAATATAGGCACACCATATATTGGTCTATGAAATAGGCACACCATATATTGGTCTATTAAATAGGATACGAGCTGCTATTTGTTATTTACTGCATTTGTGCAGTTGTTAGGCTAATTTTGCATTATATCATGTTTAGAAAATGTTGTTTAACGTGCTAATATTTTATGTCCAGGTCATGAATCGGAGACCAACTCCTAGAGTGTGTCGTCTTTTGCAGGCGAAAATAAGTTCACATTCTGCACATTATCCTGCATATTCTGGAACAGCTTCAACTGAACCTAGTGCTTCCGCTTCCCAGACTGAAGCTTGAATTTTTTTTCTTTGACTGAACCTGAGAAAGCAGAGTGTTTCAAAGGAGATATATATAACATTCCCTCCATTCTGTTTGGCAACAAGCTAATTGCTGAGTTTGGATATACAAGCAGCAGGCAGCGGTTGGTTTGGAGTATTTGACAAAGGTGGTTTGCCAGTTACTGCAATAAGTATCCAATGCTGAGTACTGCTGATCTGATGTCAATAACTATATTAGTTTTGATGCTGGAGAAAGGTAGAGTAGAGGCAGTTATGGTCCGCAGAGGTAGAGTCCTCGGTAAATAGGCTCTTTTAGGGATCCCTTTTTGGTTTCATATAGTTTTTGATTTCCCAAATATTTTTGGTTTTCTGATCTTCTATGGGAATATTTGAAGTGAAAAGCTATAATGTCTCGATCAAAGTTTTCACAAAAGAGAAATACCAAAGGTATTAATTCTTGCTTCTGTGCTGTAAATTTTTCTAATTTCTCCTACCACTGCCAAAAAAGGGTTGGTGATATGTCTAGTCGCTAGGTAACTCCTTGCCGTTTTTTACATTGTCTTGAATTTTAAGAGATTGTAAACACCAACCAACGAGAATTGACAAAATACTAGTTACCTGCCATTTGTGACCAACTTTTATTTTTTTTCTTCTTTTCCCCCTTGAGATGACCTTTTTGGTTTAGCTGCCATTATATTGGGTAGTGAATGGTGATTGATTTATTATATTCTATAAAGCACGGGTACTTCTTCAAGGTCACGTACTCGTATCTGTGCTCATGCCTAATATGATACGTATCTTGTATGGGTACGCATACCTATTCCTAAAATTTCAACATCTTGCCGTTTTCGTTCCCGTATCCGAATCTGAACCCGTACTCGTCTCTGTGCACTCTTTTAGTCTAGAAACTCAGTTTTTTATTTAGTTAATCTCAAATAAATAAGGATTTTTTGTGGCAAATGACCTATTAAAATAGGATTTATGCGGGGAAAAGTGTATCAAGTTAATATGATAGATTACATACAAGGAAAAGTGAAAGTGTAACAATTAAATAGACACGAAGAAAAAAAAATTAAAAAACGGATAGAGTAATTATTTTAAAATATTTTGACCTATATATAGCTTTTTTAATAAACGTGTTTGAATATCTATTTAGAATATAACTGTACAACTTGATTAAACAAAATTTGTCTTCTAAAATTATTGCCTTACTTAACTGTATCAAAACAAATTAGTCTCACAACAATATTCATTAAGAACATCTTATTGTTATTAACATTATTTCTGACCGGTGTTTCAAAGGTTGTCTTAATAAGACATATATCATAATTTCATAATTATGTTAATATTAGCTATAACATATTTTAATAAATAGAGTTATATGGACAAAAAAAATACATATCTATACAATTTTGTTACTTTTGTAGTCAATTATTTATACGAGCCCGCTAACGGACGTCCCAGACGTTAGATTAGAACTATTAGTTTGTATATAATTATGTAGTTAATTATTATTAACATTGGTTCTTTTAATAATTTTTATTTTTATAAAACAAACCCAAAAAACAAAGAATCCACGTGATTCTTCCTAAAGTCTTCTCCTTCCTCATTCATCCATCATCTAATCATCTTATCTCTCTATACCATCATCAGATTCATCACCAACCACCACACTCTAAGTACAACCAACCCCAGCCTTGAAATTACCACACCCCCACACTAGTAGAAAAATGCAAATATGCGTCAGTCTATGTGCGTCGCACGCTAGAAGCATCGACGCAATTCTTTCTTAAGTACTCGCTCAAAGTCGTGAGTAAGCAATTTAGGACATAACGCAAAAAAAAAAGGCTCAAGACTTGCAATTGTGTCTCGGAGTGAGAGAAGATACATGAGAGATTCTTGTTTCCACTGTTAACACAATAATTTCAGCGATGATGACTTCTCATGAGAAGAAGAGGACGGACCAAATGGTGTTTTTTTTTTCCAGAAATCATAAATTCTCCTGGACATAACCAAAAATACAGTTTAATTGTGAGCAAGCAGATGGTTGGAATCTTTCTCACCATTTGGGTGAGGAGGGAGCTTGTTCAACATATTAGTCACTTGAAAACTTCGTGTATTAGTCGTGGTATCACAGGCCTTGGTAACAAGGGCTCTATCGTTGTGAGCATGCTTTTGTACAAGACCGAGCTTTTGCTTCATATGCAGCCACCTAACGTCTGATGAGAAACAAGGAGACGAGCTCGCATCCGAAACAAACTTTATGATGATTCATGATGGCCACCGTATCAAAATTAAAATTCAAGATGTCAACGTCTATGAATGCAATGAGTTTTTGGTGGACGTTCATATGACATCTTAACATTTACCTGTATTTTAATAGCTGAAATTGAGATGGAAGCAGGTTGAGTATTCAAAGGATGACGGGAAGGGCTAAAACAAATGTAAAAGGTATTTAATATTTAAAAAGTTATTTTAGGAATTGAATTAATACAAATGAGATATATTAGTGTTATCTAACGTCTGGGGGCGCCCGTTAGCATGCCTTATTAATATTTTACGGACAAAAAAACTTCCAAAACTAGTTTGCGAATAAAGAGATCTGGTTTGGCGATAGAATTATGATATGACACCGACAAGCGTCAAGCACTCCTCATACATTTCATTAATAATAATAATAATAGTAATAATAATAATAATAATAATAATAATAATAATAATAATAATAATAATAATAATAATAATAATAATAATAATAATATATTTTTTGATGATTATTTTTTTTAACGAGAAGGTGATAAGTATTATGATTATAGTAATGAAATAATAATAATAATTTTACTAGCTCATAATCAAAGATCCACAATATTGCTATAATACCATAATTAATTTGGCTCCCCTAAAAAAAAAAAATTGCCTCCCATTCACTTCACGGCATATATTTAAAAACTCCTACATCAAAATTTCACCAACAAAACAAAAATAAGAATTCTCCTTCCTCCCTCTAAATCTTTTTCTCTCTCTAATTTTTCTTAATTAACGTAACGGCTAGTTTTCTTCGTGTCTTTCTCCTTCAACATCACATATCACAATCTTTCTCCCTACTTGTTCACCCTTTCAAACTCTCCTCATCCTACCTTCAAAATAATCAAAGAACCCCAAAAATGGCGATACAAAATTCAAATTTTCAAAATAAATTTATAAGGTCTCTCTAATCGATTCGAATCCCCCAATTTTACCACAAAAATCCTCAGAAAGGATCCCAACAATGGCGTTGGAAAATCCTAAACAATCATCATCAGAAAACTTCAACTCCGATGTCGATAAATCCCTTACATGCTCGACGATCTCGACCCAGGGTTTGTGAACGTAAGATTCATGTCGCGAGTTTCGAAGTCTTCGATGATCTCTAAACAAATCCCTTTAACACCCTCGGAAGTCGGAATCTCACCTCTTTGAAAATCACTCTTTCCGACGAACTTCGTATTCATGTAAAGATGATGAAAACCGGCCCGATTCCTTGTCCATTAGCCTGGTGAAATCCTCCTTGAAACCCCCGCCGTTAAGCTTTTTAAGGAAGATTCTAGAACTAAAATTCCGGTGCGGGCTTCGGATGACACAACCGGTGATGATGATGGTATTTGTTTTGTTGGTGGAGGGGAATAAGATGATGATGAGGAAGGGTGGTTCGAATGAGCAAGATGATGATGATTTCCATTCGGCTTAATTTGGTTCATAATTTTTATCTCCAATGGAGGTTTGTCAATGCTAAGGTTTAAACATGCTTTAATTCCGAGAAGAAGCAAAGTTAGGTATTCATAACTCATTTATTATGTTTATTAATTAGGCTGAATTTTTTTTATTGATTTTTGGATTTCTCATTATTGGTTTTTATTTCATTTAATGCTGTTTAAGGTTTTTAGTTGTGTGATGATATTTTAACAAATTATGTTTGTGTGGTAGAAGGCTAGAATTATCATGTCGAAAGCTACAAAATGAATTAGTACTTGGTGTTCTAGATAGATATGTTCCATTGGTTTTGCAAAGTTGATCATTTAAGCATTGTGAAAGAAAAGATGTCGTGATTAATTCTTTACAGCTTTTTCAGAAATTTTTACAAGCACCAACTGGTAGATACGAAAATTGAAAATGATTTGGAGTCAATAAATTTGGACTGTTTTTCATTATCTTTTATGTCCTTTATTTACACTCTTTGAGCGCATTTTGAAAGCATATGCCGTTGTTTGGTTGCGTGGATAAGATGAAAAACAGTTTCTCATAATCTTAATTAATTAAAGGAAAAACATGTTGTCAAACAATAGTCATCAACTCACAAACTAAGACCAAGAACTTGTGAACTTGGCATTGCTTAGATGCTGCACTTCAAGCAATTATTTCACCATCCCACAACAAATATTTTTCTTTCGATTTTCGTGAATTCCAGAAACTAATTCAAGTGGTTCCATTCCATGTTGAACCAGATTGCTTTGAAATAAAGCGCTATGTGACCTTTGATTTCCACCCTCTTATCTGATTTTGTATCATTACATTTCCAGTAATTAAATCAAACACACCCTGAATGTTAAGATTGACGAGGTTCTGACCTGTGAGGAGCTATAATATCTATGTACAGTGATGTTATGTCGTCCGTCCTATGAAGTAAATCAAGTAATATGTCCATGATACACACTCATATGCTGTGAGTATTTCTAGCCTTGTAAACTGATTAATTAGCATTTAATGCATCGTCGGGTGCTTTCTTTGGATAAATGGTCCGCTTTAGAAGATCATATGATGCTGGAGTTAACGCAAGGTTTTGCAGATTATATCATCTCATCTTCCACTCATTGGCAATGTAAAGGTAAGATATTTGGCTACTTCTTTGCTATACCCTGTCTTGAACTCTCTATGTTTCCTTTTTACAAAATGTATGTCTGTGTTTTGTAGATTGATAAAAAAGTGATGAACGAATCGATGAATTCAGCCTTAAAGGTGGCAGAAAGCATCCGTTCTCAAGTGCAAGGCTTTGTGCCCAAGGTGAAGTCTTGTTTACAAAAATAATAATATATCTTGTGACATGATGTAAAATCAAATGTTGATTACCGACATTTAAATAACTCATTTTGTATTGTACTTCACAAAGATAAAGTCAATACCTGAATGACATATTAGATAAAGTGATTAATCTTAATGCTTGCCTGTGATTTTGTTACTTATGCAGGTAGAGCAAGTGGATGTTCTAATTTTTGACTTGGCGAGAGTACGTAGTGGAGAAGCAAAGTGAGGTTAGTTCATATGGTATCTGATTTATTGTGTTAAATAATTGGGTTGAATTTTTGATTGATCAGTGGATTAGCATTATTGGTTTATTTCACTTAGTGTTGTTTAAGATTTTCAGTTGTGTGATGATAATTTAACAAACTATATTTTTGTACCTAAAATTATGATGTGAAATGCTGCAACCAAGTAGAAATATACCTTTGGTTATGTTATCCTTATACATTCGGATGTTAGTGCACTACTTTTCCCCTAAAAAAATGTATTATGAGCACAAGTCACTGTGCTCCTTTGTGAGATCAAATGACAATATGTTGCTATCTTCCTATGCAAGGGGTACTCCAATCGACTCATTGAAGTGACAAATATATTGTTGTAGTAGAATATGTTGAATATAAAGATGTATGTTGCTAAGTAGCCATCCAATTTAATATGCTGTTAGTTTTTCCATTGAGAGAGCATCTATAATTCCCCCATAATTTTAAAGGATTTTATAAATATATTTTAACATTTAAACATAATCTAGTTTTAAAATGATTTGACTATTTAAAAAGATTGACTATTTTAAAGTCAAATGAAATTATTTTCATGACTTAATAAAGTTGAAACTATTTTAATTAAGCATGCTTTAATAGAAGGGAGAGGAGAGGGAGCGGGGGAGAAGGAGAGAAGGGGAATCAACACTGAGGGAGGGGAGGGAGGGGGATCGAGAGCGGGGGGAGTGTGGGAGAGGGGAGCGGGGGGGGGGGGGGGAGAGGGGAGGAGCGCAAGGAGAGGGAGGGAGAGCGGGGTAGAGGGAGGGGGAGCGGATGGGGAGTAGGGGCAGAAGGGAGCGGGGAGAAGGGAGAGGAGAGGGAGCGGGGGAGAAGGGAGAGGAGAGGGAGCGGGGAGAAGGGAGTGGAGAGAAAGCGGGGGAAAAGGGAGAGGAGAGGGAGCGGGAGGGAGTGGTGAGGGATGGGGAGAGGGAGGAGGAGAGGGGGCAGAGGGGAGGGGGAGAAGCGAGAGGAAAGGGAGCGGGGGAGAAGGAGAGGAGAGGGAGCGGGGAGAAGGGAGGGAGGGGGAGCGTGGGAGAAGGGAGATGAGAGGGAGCGCGAGGGAGTGGTGAGGGATGGGGGGAGGGGGAGAGGGGGGAGGGAGGGAGCGGGAGGGGAGAGGAGCGGTGAGGGAAAGGGGAGGGGAAAGGGAGCGGGGGGGGGGGGGGGGAGAGGGGAGGAGCGCGAGGAGAGGGAGGGGGAGGGGAGCGAGGGCATAGGGAAGGGGGAGCAGGGGGCCGAGGGGAGGGAGCGGGAGAAAGGGAGGGAGGGGGAGCGGGGAGAAGGGAGGGAGGGGGAGCGGGGAGAAGGGAGAGGAGAGGGAGCGGGGAGAAGGGAGGGAGGGGGAGCGTGGGAGAAGGGAGATGAGAGGGAGGCGAGGGAGTGGTTGAGGATGGGGGGAGGGGGGAGAGGGGGAGGGAGGGAGCGGGGAGGGAGAGGAGGGGTGAGGGAAGGGAGGGTGAGAGGAGGGGGGAGGGGTGGGGGAGGGGAGGAGCGCTGAGGAAGAGGAGGGAGGGGAGCGAGGGATAGGGGTAAGGGGAGCGGGGGCCGAGGGGAGGAACGGGGAGAAGGGAGGAGGGGAGCGGGGGAGAGGTGAGGGAGGGGGAGCAGGGGAGAAGGGAGAGGAGGAGGAAGCAGGGAGAAGGGAGGGAGGGGGAGTCGTGGGAGAAGGAGATGAGATGGAAGCGCGAGGAGTGGTGAGGAATGGGGGGAGGGGGAGAGGGGGGGAGGGAAGGGAGCGGGAGGGGAGAGAGCGTGAGGGATTGGGGAGGGGAAAGGGAGCGGGGGAGGAGTGGGAGGGGAGGAGCGCGAGGAGAGGGAGGGGAGGGGAGCGAGGGATAGGGAGGGGGAGCAGGGCCGAGGGGAGGAGCGGGGAAAGGGAGGAGGGGGAGCGGGGGAGAAGGGAGAGGAGAGGAGCGGGGAGAGGGAGAAGAGCGGGGCGAGGGGGAGGGAGGGGAGAATAAGCGGAGGGGAGGGGAGGGAGGAGAACGGAGCGGAGGGAGGGCGAGAGAGGGGACAGGGAGGGGAGGGAGGGAGGGAGGGAGCGGGAGTGGGGAGATGAGCGAGAGCGGGAAGGGAGGGAGAGAGGGAGCAGGGATGGGAGGGAGCCGGGCGAGGGAGAGGAGACGGCGGGGGCGAGGGAGAGGAGAGCGGGGAAGAGAGTGGGAGAGAGGGGGCGAGGAGAGAAGGGGAGAGGGGTGGAGGGGCGAGGAGAGAAGGGGGAGAGGAGGGGGTGAGGAGAGGGGTGGAGGGGCGGGAGAGGGGAGAGGGAGGGGTGGAGGAGAGGGGAGTAGGGGGAGAAAGCGGGAGCGTGAGTGAGGTGGGGAAAAGGAGCAGGGGTGTGGGAGGGAGGGGAGAAGGAGCGGAGGAAGGGGAGGAGGAGAGACGGAGGGAGGGGGGCGAGGAGAGGGAGAGGGAGGGAGGAGCGGGAGTGGGGAGAGGAGGGGGGAGGGAGCGGGACGGGAAGGCCAAAGGAGCGGGGGGAGTGGAGAGGGAGGGGAGGGGAGAGGAGCGGGGGAGGGGCAGAAAGGAGGGAGGGGCCATGGGAGAAGGAGAGCGAGGAGGGAGAGGAGAGGGGGAGCGGGGGGAGGAGAGCGGTGGGAAGGGAGGGAGCCGGGCGAGGGGAGAGGAGAGCGGCGGGGAAGAGAAGTGGTGGGAGAGGAGGGGGCGAGGAGAGAGGGGAGAGGAGGGCGAGGAGAGGGGTGGAGGGGCGAGAAAGAGGAGAGCGAGGGGTGGAGGAGAGGGGAGTAGGGGAGAGAACGGGAGCGTGAGGTGGGGAGAAGGAGCAGGGGTGTGGGAGGGAGGGGAGAAGGAGCGAAGGGAGGGGGAGGGAGGAGAGACGGAGCGGAGGGAGGGGGCGAGGAGAGGGGAAAGGGGAGGGAGCGGGAGCAGGAAGTGCCAGAGGAGCGGGGGGGAGTGGAAGGGAGGGAGAGGAGCGAGGGAGGGGGCAGAGAGGAGGAAGGGGCCATGGGAGAAGGAGAGCGAGGGAGGGCGAGGAGAGGGAGCGGGGGGAGGGTCGAGCAAGGACGGGAGAGGGAGAGGAGGGAGCAGGGGAGAGGGAGGAGAGAAGGGGAGAGAAGGGCGAGAGGGGGCGAGGAGCGGGAGCGGGAAAGGAGGGGAGAGAGGGAGCAGGGAGGGGAGAGGAGGGGCGAGGGAGAGAAGGGGAGATGAGGGGCGAGGAGAGAAGGGCAGAGGGAAGGTGGAGGGGCGAGGAGAGGGGGGAGAGGGAGGGGTGGAGGGGCGAGGAGAGGGAGAGCGGAGGAGCGCGAGGAGAGGGAGGGGAGAGGGAGCGGTGGTAGAGGAGGGGAGGGGGAGCGGGGAGAAGGGATAGGAGAGGAAGCGTGGGAGAGGGAGGGCGGTGAGGGAAGAGGAGAGGGGAGAGGAGCGGGAGGAGTGGTGAGGGATGGGGGAGGGGGAGAGGGGAGGGAGGAGCAGGGAGGGGAGAGGAGCGGGAGGGAGTGGTAAGGGATGGGGGGAAGGGGAGGAGAGAACGGGTGGAGAGGAGCGGAAGGGAATGGTGAGGGATGGGGGAGGGGAGAGGAGCGAGAGGATGTTGATGAGGGAGCGGAGCGGTGAGGGAGGAAGAAGTGGGGAGAGGGGAGGAGCGCGAGGAGAGGGAGGGGAGAGGGAGCGGTGGCAGAGGGGAGGGAGAGCGGGGGAGAAGGGAGAGGAAGTGGGGGAGAGGGAGGGAGCGGTGAGGGAGGAGAGGGAGGGGGAGGGGAGAGGAGCGGGAGGGAGTGGTGAGGATGGGGGAGGGGAGGGGAGGAGGGAGAGAGGAGCGGGAGGGCGATGGGGGGAGGGGAGGAGGGAACGGGAGGGGAGAGGAGCGGGAGGGATGGTGAGGGATGGGGGAGGGAGGGGAGAGGGGAGAGGGAGGGAAGGAGGAGTGGTGAGGGATGGGGGGGGGGGGGGGGAGCGGTGAGGGAGGAGAGGGAGGGGAGAGGAGTGAGGGATAGGGGGAGAAGGGAGAGGAGAGGAAGCGGGGGAGAGGGAGGAGGGAGAGAGAGGAGCGGGGAGAGGGAGGAGCGGTGAGGGAGGAGGGGAGGGGGAGAGGAGCGGGAGGGAGTGGTGAGGGATGGGGGGAGGGGGGGAGAGGAGAGGGGGCTGGGGAGAGGGAGGGGAGGGAGGGAGCGGTGAGGGAAGGAGGGAGGGAGCGGTGAGGGAGGAGAGGGAGGGAGTGGTGAGGGAGTGGTGAGGGATTGGGGGAGGGGGGAGAGGGAGGGAGGAGCGAAGGAGTGGATGGGAGGGAGGGGAGGAGGGGGAGGGAAGGAAGGGGGAGTGGTGAGGGATGGGGAGGGGAGGGGAGAGAGGGAGCGGTGAGGGAGGAGAGGGAGGGGAGAGGCAGAGAGGGAGTGGTGAGGGATAGGGGGAGAAGGGAGAGGAGAGGAAGCGGGGGAGAGGGAGGAGCGGTGGGGAGGAGGGGAGGGGAGAGGAGCGGGAGGAGTGGTGAGGGATGAGGGGGAGAGGAGCGGGAGGGAGTGGTATGGGATGGGGGAGGAGAGGGAGGGAACGGGGAGGGGAGAGGAGCGGAGGGAAGTGGTGAGGGATGGGGGGAGGGGGAGGGAGAGGAGCGGAGGGAGTGGTGAGGGATGGGGGAGGGGAGGGGAGAGGGGAGAGGGGAGAGGGGGGAAGGAGGGAGTGGTGAGGGATGGGGGAGGGGGGGAGAGGAGAGGGGGCGGGGGAGAGGGAGGGGAGGGAGGAGCGGTGAGGGATGGGGGAGGAGGGGGAGGGGGAGAGGGGAGAGGAAGGGAAGGAGGGATGGTGAGGGATGGGGTAGAGGGAGAGGAGAGGGGCGGGGGAGAGGCAGGGGAGGGAGGGAGCGGTGAGGGAGGAGAGGGAGGAGCGGTGAGGGAGGAGAGGAGGGGAGAGGAGCGGGAGGAGTGGTGAGGGATGGGGGAGGGGGGAGGGAGAGGGAGGGAAGGAGGGAGTGGTGAGGGATGGGGGAGGGGGGAGGGGAGAGGGAGGGAAGGAGGAGTGGTGAGGGATAGGGGAGGGGGGAGGGGAGGAGGGAACGGTGAGGGAGGGGAGGGAGGGAGCGGTGAGGGAGGAGAGGGAGGGGAGAGGAGCGGGAGGGAGTGGTGAGGTTGGGGAGGGGGAGAGGGAGGGGAGGGAGCGGTGAGGGAGGGGGAAGGGAAGGCGGGAGGGATGAGGGGAGGGAGAGGAGGAGGAATGGGGGAGGGAGAGGGAGGGAAGGGGATTGAGGGGCGAGGGGGAGGAGGGAACAAGGAGGGGAGGGAGCGGGGCGAGGGGAGAAGAGGTTGGCGAGGGCGAGGGGAGAGGAGTGGGGCGGGGCGAGGGGAGAGGGCGAGAAGAGGGGAGAGGGCGGGAGCGGTGGGGGAGAGGGCGGGAGCGGTGAGGGAGGGGACAAGGAAAGGGGAGAGGGAAGGGGAGGCAGTGGGGGAGAGGGAGCGGGAGTGGGGGAGATGGAGGGGGGAGAGAAGGGGAGGCAGTGGGGAGAGGGAGCGGGAGTGGGGAGATGGAGGGAAGGGTGCGGGAGCGGGAAGGGAGGGGACAGGAGCAGGGTGGGGGGGTGGAGAGGAGGAGTAACGGGGGAGGAGGAGAGGGGGCCTCGGGAGGGCCATGGGAGGGGAAGGGGCGAGGAAAGGGGAGAGGGCGGGAGCGGTGAGGCCTGGGAGAAGAAGTGGGGGAGCGGTGAAGGAGGGGACAAGGAGCGGAGGGAGGGGAGGGAGGAGAGACGGAGCGGTGGGTGGGGCGAGGAGAGGGGAGAGGGAGGGGGGAGGGAGTGGGGAGAGGGAGCGGGAGTGGGGAGATGGAGGGGGAGGGTGCGGGAGCGGGAAGGGAGGGGAGATGGAGGGGAGAGGAGCGGGGGGAGGGGCAGAGAGGAGGGAGGGTCATGGGAGTGTGAGAGCGAGGGATGGCGAGGAGGGGACAAGGAGCGGAGGGAAGGGAGGGAGGAGAGGGAAGGGGGGAGGGAGTCGGGGAGAGGGAGCGGGAGTGGGGGAGATGGAGGGGGGAGGGTGCGTGAGCGGGAAGGGAGGGGAGAGGAGCGGGGGGGGGGTGGAGAGGGAGGGGAGAGGAGCGGGGGGAGGGGGAGAGGGGCAGAGAGGAGGGAGTAGAGGGAGGGAGAGGAGCGGGAGGAGTGGTGAGGGATTGGGGGAGGGGGGAGAGGGGAGGGGAGGAGCGGTTAGGGAGGGGAGGAGGGGCGGGAGGGATGAGGGGAGGGGAGAGGAGGAGGAATGGGGGAGGGGAGAGGGAGGGAAGGGATTGAGCGGGCGAGGGGGGAGGAGGGAACAAGGAGGGGAGGGAGCAGGGCGAGGGGAGAAGAGGTTGGCGGGGGCGAGGGAGAAGAGGTTGGCGGGGGCGAGGGGAGAGGAGTGAGGCGGGATGGGAGGGGGCGAGGAGAGGGGAGAGAGCGGGAGCGGTGGGGGAGAGGGCGGGAGCGGTGAGGGAGGGGACAAGGAAAGGGGAGAGGGAAGGGGGAGGCAGTGGGGGAGAGGGAGCGGGAGTGGGGAGATGGAGGGGGAGAGGGAAGGGGAGGCAGTGGGGAGAGGAGCGGGAGTGGGGAGATGGAGGGGGGAGGGTGCGGGAGCGGAAGGGAGGGGACAGGAGCGGGTGGGGGGGGTGGAGAGGGAGGGGAGAGGAGCGGGGGAGGGGACAGGGGGCAGAGAGGAGGGAGGGCCATGGGAGGGGAGAGCGAGGGAAGGCGAGGAGAGGGAGCGGGGAGGTGGAGGAGTGAGCGGGGAGAGGGGAGAGGAGGGAGTAGGGAGGGAGGTAGCCGGGTAAGGGGAGAGGAGAGGGCGGGGGCGAGGGCGGGGCAGGGGAGAGGGGATAGGAGATGGGCGGGGGAGAGGAGAGAAAGGGGAGAGGAGGGGAGAGGAAGGGTCGAGGAGAGGGGTTTGCAGCTATCTTCTGTTCTCTACTTCCCTTTGTTCCACTTCTGCTGATTGTTGTAATTTGTTTTTCCCTTTCCTTTATACTGAGATTGAGCTTGGTTCTGTCCTTGACCCTTGCTTGAGCGGGGAGGGAGAGGAGTGGAGGAGTGGTAAGGATGGGGGGAGGGAGGGAACGGCGAGAGGAGCGGGAGGGAGTGGTGAGGGATGGGGGAGGGGGAGGGGAGAGGGGAGGGGGAGGGAAGGAGGGATTGGTGAGGGATGGGGGAGGGGGGAGAGGAGAGGAGGGGAGGGAGGGGAGAGGAGCGGGAGGAGTGGTGAGGGATTGGGGAGAAAGGAGAGGAGGAGGGAGGCGGGGAGGCGAGAGGAGTGGGAGGGAGTGGTAAGGGATAGGGGGAGGGGAGAGGAGCGGAGGGAGTGGTGAGGGATGGGGGAGGGAGAGGGGAGAGGGAGGGAAGGAGGAGTGGTGAGGGATGGGGAAGGGAGGGGAGAGGAGAGGAGCGGGGAAGATGGAGGGAGGAGGAGCGGTGAGGTAGGAGAGGGAGGGGAGAGGAGCGGGAGGGAGTGGTGAGGCTCGGTGAGGGATTGGGGGGGAGAGGGAGGGGAGGAGGAGCGTGAGGGGCAAGGGAGGGCGGGAGGATGAGGAAGGGGAGGGAGGGAGGAGGGATGGGGGAGGGGAGAGGGAGGGAGGGGATTGAGCAGGGCGAGGGAGAGGAGGGAACAAGGAGGGAGGGGCGAGGGGAGAGGAGGGGCGGGGCGAGGGAGAGGAGTGGGGCGGGGAGGGAGGGCGAGGACAGGGAGAGGCGGGAGTGGTGAGGCCTGGGAGAAGAAGTGGGGGAGCGATGAGGGAGGGGATAAGGAGCGGAGGGAGGGGAAGGGAGGAGAGACGGAGCGGTGGGAGGGGCGAGAGAGGGGAGAGGGAAGGGTGAGGGAGTGGGGAGAGGCAGCGGAGTGGGGGAGATGGAGGGGGAGGGTGCGGGAGCGGGAAGGGAGGGGAAAGGAGCGGGGGGGTGGAGAGGGAGAGGAGAGGAGCGGGAGGGGGAGAAGGGCAGAGAGGAGGGAGGGCCATGGGAGGGGGAGTGGGGGGAGGTGAGAGGAGTGAGCAGGGAGAGGGGAGAGGAGGGAGTAGGGAGGGGAGGGAGCCGGGTAAGGGGAGAGGAGAGTGGGCGGGGGCGAGGGGAGAGGAGAGGGGCGGGGGAGAGGAGGGGGCGAGGAGAGAAAGGGGAGAGGAGAGGGGCGGGGGAGAGAAGGGGGAGAGGAAGGGGCGAGGAGAGAAAGGGGAGAGGAGGGGGAGAGGAAGGGGCGAGGTGAGGGGTTTGCAGCTATCTTCTGTTCTCTATACTTCCCTCTGTTCCACTTCTGCTGATTGTTGTAATTTGTTTTTCCTTTCCTTTATACCGAGATTGAGCTTGTTTCTGTCCTTGACCCTTGCTTGGACATCCAATTACAAACCAACATTTTTCAGCTGTGTGAGCAAGTTTCCCATACACACTGCACTCAGATCTTGATGTTGACCCCTTTTGACTCATTCCTACACCAGTTCCCTTGCTGTACATTGCAATGGTTTTTTAAACTTGACCAAGAACTTCCCTTTGAGCCTCCTCCGTAACTGCATGCTATTTCAACAGTTGGAAGAGGGCTCATCATCAACATTTGGCTCCTATGAATCCCATAAACTTCATCTAGTCCATTTAAGAATTGAAACAGTTTAGTTTCTTCTTAGTTGAATGACCCCTATGAACTCAGTTACTTCTGTTGTCACAGTAGTATTAACTGGTAGAGTATCAGGGATTCAAGTTCTTCCCATAAACTTCTCATGGAAGTGTAATATTCACTAACAGGCTTTCCTTCTTGCTTTGTCTCGTAAAGATCCTTGTTTAACTTATATTTTCTAGTTCCATTTGTGAGAGCAAACCTTTGTCTGCTTCCAAATCTGGTGAGCATTACTCAGAAACATGATGGATCTCTTTATGGGCTCAGATACAGAACTCAGTATCCATGATAATATCATACTATTGCAAGTATCCCATGCTTCAGCTTTTACCCCTGAACCAGTTTCTCTCTTAAAAGACCTGTGACAAAGCGAAGCTTCGTTCTTCTTTGCTGCAAGAGTTTCCATGGAGCGCTTCCAAGATCTATAGTTTGATGATCCTTGGAGTTTCAATAGTTGTCATTTTCTTTTTTGCAGCTATTTTGAAAGAACTATTTTACCAAAGGTGAGATTTTTATGAAAAGAAAATTTTCAGTGAGTATTTGTTTGAGCAATCGTAGCTCTGATACCATGAAACAATGAAAGTGAGTGATGCCTAGCAGGGAGAACTTTTTCATTGCCCTTTTCATTCTCTCATTTCTGAATGAATTGCTTACAAGCATTTTGTGCTACATTAATACTCTGCTCCCTATGATAACAGACTCCATTCCTAAAATAACGACCTAAAAGACAGCTGGCCAGTGAGCATGAGACTGTAGTATTAGCAACAGACAAAAACAATAAATATCAGTACTGTTGTGTCATCAATACTGATGCTTGGAGAGTAAGGAAAAATAAAACTAGACTGATGACATGGGCTCTTAACAACTGGACTATAGTCTAATATACTAAGAGACCTCATTGGGCCATCTGGTCTCAACATTCTCCTTCTCCTTAAAACCTCTAAGCTTCAATGGTAGATGAAGAGGGAGGATGCATCATTATGAAGAAAAATAAGATGGAAGAAAGGGCTACAAGAGGACAAAATTACACTCGGTAAGTTCTTCATCTTTATTTATCCATTTATTACCTTTGAATTTTAGAATTAAAAACCCTAACTTTAATATCTTATTAAATCTTCTCAGAACAAACACATTTTGGATATAATAAAATCCTCTCTAATTAATAATTCTTAGTGTTAGGCTTGAGAGTATTTGTTGCCAAAATTCTACTAGGTTTTGGTTTTCATTAGATTTGTGTTTTTAGGAAATTCAACTTCAAGTTTTTGTCAATTTTGTTGCAAAAAATTCAGATATAGTTCTAAAATTGCAGTTTTTTCTTCCATTAAGTTTTGTTAGATTTTGAAATTGTTTGAGATGAAATCTGGAGACTGAATTTCTGCAGTTGTTATTCGTGATTGATCTGAAATCAGCAATTGTTGATTGGTAATTGGAGATTTTGTTGATTAATTGTTACGATTTTCTTTCTCACAACCTATATTGTTGATTTTGTGATTGAATCTTGACATTTTAATAAAATGAATCGAAATTATGAAATTAACAATGTGGAAGAAAAAACTGCAATATATTAAACCGCTGTCATTTTTTTGTTTACCACATTATTATGTAATTGGAGATGGTTTTGGTTGACAGTTTGAGTTGTTCACTTGATTAACAAATTGAACCGAAATTCAATCATAGAGCACCTGAGTTCCTTTAGAGTAGATTTTTAGTTCTTCTATTGGCACTTACTTTGTCTTGTTTTAGGAAGTGAAGAAGGATTATTTTCTGCTGTATCTTTAGAGGAATATGCTGAAATGAGCAGAGATGATGAAGACGATAATGATGATGAAGGTGATAAAGATAATATCAAGGTCTGCAACTAAGGTCTTGACCAGTGTAATTTTGATATCATTTTCTGAGTGGCACTAGTGAATTTTTTTTGACAATGTCACTCATATTGATAATTAGAGTTTTACTATACCTTGATTTGTCTATTTTTTTTGTCTAATAAGTATGAGCTAAATGGGAATACGACAGAGTGCGAGGTCGGATTTATATATTCCCGTCCTTTTTAATGTGCGTGCCAGAAATTTATATAAGGTGCTCTATGAGTATGTACAATTAAACTTTATATCATGTTCTAATACCTTGAAACCTATTAGCTCAAATGGAAGAGCATTGTGCCATGCACAAGATGTGAGTTCGATTCCCACATAGGTTATGAAATGACATGTTATTTAGAACCTTAAACATAAAGTAGAAGAATTATGTATAATAACACTCATGTACACTAGCTAAACTTGAAAATTGTCACTATGTCAAACTAGCGTCATTGTTTTTGTTTACCACATTGTTATGTCAGGATTAAGAGAAAATTACATCCTAAAAGTTCCACAAGACCATGTAAATTAGAAGTGCTTGAAGCATATTAAATAATAAGAGAGCCTATGCGGGATTCAAACCTACATTTTTATGTATTTAATTTGCAAACACAATACTCTACCAATTAAGCTAACAGGCTATCAAATTACAAGTATAATTCCAATATCGAGCAAACACCCTTAAATCAATCCAATTACCATAACTCATAGACTATAAAGTAATGACAGGTTGTCGTACTCTAGTGATACATTGGTATAAATCTAATTAGTATACCTCCCAGAACTCTAATGTCATGTTTTCATAACTCTAATTCACACCTTCTACAACTCGAATGAAACATTGCCATAACTCTAATTGATACCTACAACGACTTTAATAACTCTAACTCATAGCTAACACAACTCCAATGACACTCAGTGCAACTCTAACTAAAACTTCCTATAACTCTAAACAACTGTTGCTAACTCTAATAAATACTCTTCACTACTACTTCCATAACTCTAAAAAAGTGTTGCTAACTCTAATAAATACTTCCTATAACTCTAAACAAGCATTTGTAATTACTACAACTCCAAAAACATATTGGTATAACTCCAATTAATAATACCTACAACTCTAAAAACATATTGGTATAACTCTAACTAATTAATACTACCTATAACTCTAACTAATAGTACCTATAACTCTAAAAATCTGTTGGTATAACTTTAACTAATACTACCTACAGCTCTAAGAACATATTGGTATAACTCTAACTAAGAATACCTACAACTCTAAAAAATATTGGTATAACTCTAATTAATACTAGCTATAACTCTAAAAATATATTCGCAAAAAAATTCTCCATAAGGAATACAAGCAATGCTATAAATCTAACTAATAAGAGCATGTGTGGGAGTCGAACCCACATTTGTGTGTATTTGCATACATAATACTCTACCAATTGAGCGAACAAGATATATTAAGTTGCAAACGTAATTACAAAACCATGTGAACAAGTCTTGACATAACGCTAATTGTTAGTGCCTATAACTATGAACAAGTGTGGTCATAACTCTCATTACTATTATAACTCTAAACAAATGTTGCTATAACTCTTGACATAACTCTAATGGTTAGTTCCTATAACTATGAACAAGTGTGAACAACTCAAGCTACTATTTTTATAACTCTAAACAAATGTAGCTATAACTTTAACCACTACTAATACTACTCGTAAGTGTTGGTATAGCTCTAATGACTAGCTTCTATAAACTCTTATAAAGATTCGGTATAACTCTAAACAAGCAGTGCTTTAACTCTCATTTATTACTTCCATAACTCTAAACAAGTATTATGATAACTCTAATTAGTTTTTTTTTTTGCTAAGTAAGATGAGTTATATTAATCAGACCAAAACAACAATTACACCTAACAACCTTTAGACTAGGGGGACAAACCAACTAGGTTGGACCCTCCCACCTAGACAAAGGAGAAGATACTAGTTACACACAAGTAAAGCTCTACTTCTCATCCACTCTCTATCCTTTCTTGACATCTTCTTTGGCATTACACTATACACTCTTTCAATTACCATTTTCTGAATTCTATGGACTATAGTATTTATAGTCACCACCTGACTGTTCCAGTAGGCATCATTCCTTGCACCCCATATATAGTATACCATTGCAGCCCACACAGTAGCAAGAACTTATTTCTGGAATTTGCTGAAGTTGCTCCTGCTCAACCAACTGATCAGATCCCCGAGATCCTTCTTCTGTGTTGTAATTTCCAGCCAATCTTTAACTGTCTTCAGGATCTTCTCACTATAACAGCAGCTGAAAAATAAATGTGCATGATCTTCCACACCATTCCCACATATGAGACAGTTTGAGTTGTTACTAACTCCAATTCTGTGCAGATGTTCTGTTGTCTGAAGCCTTCTTTTCATGGCAAGCCAAATCACAAATCTATGTTTAGGAATTGAAAGTCTGTTCCAGACATATTTGTCCCAATGTATTCTTGTATGATCTCCCACCAATAGAGTGTAAACATAGCTCACTGAGTACACATTCATCTGTTTCAGAGAGTTTTCAGTCATGACTCTTTAACTGGTTCTTTACTTCACATACTTTCCTCCAATACCAACTACTTCCCAGGGAAGGTTGGTAGTCCCACCAGTTGCTGTCTTTTACATAAATCTCATTGATCCATTTGATCCACATATTATCCTTCTTTGAAGAAATTACCCAGACATATCTGCCTATTGCTGCCACATTCCATATTTAAGCTTTTATTCAGATCCAGACCCCCTGCATATTTGGGGATACATACTGAAGGCCAGGCTACATAACCTGATCTGCTGCTATAGTATTCCCCAGTCCACAAAAAAGCCCTACAAGCTTTCCACCTCTTTAATCACTTTCTTTGGTATAATAAAAATTTGAGACCAGTATGCCTGGATACTAATTAGAACAGAATTGACCAGAACCAATCTTCCTTGATAGGCTAGGTGCCTGCTACTCCAGCATTTGATTCTAGCAGTTATCTTCTCCACCAGGTTCAAGCATTCATTTACTGCTATTCTCTTATGACTAATTGGGACTCCCAAGTATTTGAAAGGAAGTTTGCCCAATTTAAAGCCAGTGATATGCAAAAGTCTTTGTGTTTCCTCATTGCTCATACCAGAAGTGTACAGTTATGTTTTATTCACATTCACTTCCAACCCTGAAGTCTCAGAAAAGTGTTGAAAGCCTTGTAACATTGTATATACTGACATGAAGTCACCTCTACTACACAGGATAACATCATCAGCAAAGCATAGGTGGTTTAATTTCACTCTTGCATCTAGGGTGATATTTAAACAAAGTTTTTTCACCTACCACCTTGAGGGTCCTTGATATGTACTCCATACATAGGACAAACAACAAGGGTGAGATAGGATCACCCTGTCTTAGACCCTTTCTCCCTTCAAAGAAACCATTACATTGACCATTAATCATGACAGTGTATTTTGGGGAAGTAATACACTCCATAACAAGCTCAATAAACCTATTTGGAAACAACAAACCTCTCATAATATCTTTCACAAAACCCCAATCAATAGAATCATAGGCTTTTTTCATATCCATCTTTATTATGCACCCAGGACTTGTACTTTTTTTACCATAATTCCTCACCATGTCTTGACATATCATGATGTTATGGCCAATAAACCTCCCTTGTATGAACGCCCCTTGATTATCAGCAATGATTGAAGGAAGAATAGGTTTCATTCTTGAACACATAATCTTTGTTATGCACTTATAAACTACATTACAGCATGCAATGGGTCTAAATTCTGTTACACTACTCGGGCATTTAACTTTTGGAATTAAAGTTAAAATAGTAGTGTTTAGTTCTTTTAGCAGCTTACCAGAAACAAAGAAATCTTTCACTGCTTCTGTGACATCTGGACCCACAATGTCCCAAGCATCCTTGAAAAAATAAGTGCCAAACCCATCTGGACCTGGTGATTTCTCTCCAGGAATGGAAAATAGTGCCTGTTTCACTTCTTCATCTGTTACTGGTCTAACTAGAGCCTCCTGTTGCCCAGATGACAACACAGGCCCATTTGTAACTATTTCAGCACACACCTTTGTTTTTTGCCCTCTATTTGTGCCAAGAAGATTCTTGTAGTAGTTGATGAATGCTTCCTCTACCTGATCTCCTTCCACCCATTTCCCATTTATGTCTGTAATGCCATGAACATTATTCTGCAATCTTCTCTTTTTAATAGCTCTATGGAAAAGGGTAGTTTTCACCCCTTTATCCATGCTATTTTAGCTTTTTGACTGAGAAACATCATGTACCTCTCATGAGCCTTTTTATACTCCATAGCAGCCCTTAAAGCTCTATCCATTGCCTCCCCAGTTCTATCATGGTGTGCTTCTTGCTGGTATTCCACCATATTAGAGTAAGTTCTGGCATCTTCAATATGTACATCATTGAAACCATCTTTATTTAGCTTTTTCAAAGCCTGCTTCACATCTTTCATTCTTTGAACCACCCTAAACATGGGTGTTCCTTGTATTCTCCTCTCCCAACATTCCTGGATTTTGTCTTTGAATTCTGGTGCAAGACTCCACATTCTGTAATACCGAAAAGGTATCCTACTCTTCCTTCTTTCTGCTAGGACGTTCAAGATCATGGGAGTATGATCAAAAATGCCCTCTGGCATGAACCAAGCCTCAGCCTCAGGGTATTTATCACACCATCTTTCATTGCATAAGACCCTATCCAGCTTGCAATAGACACTTTTCTCACCAAATTGCTTGTTGTTCCAGGTAAAGAAGCATCCAGTAGATTTCACATCTTCCAGCCCACAGCTAGCCACACATCTTCTACACGGATTCATTTCACCTTCTCTAACTCTAGACCCAATTCTCTCATCTCTATTCAAAACACAATTAAAGTCTCCCATGAGCACCCATGCATTATCCATTTTCCTAGCTATCTCCTCAAGATCTTTCCATAGTTGCTCCCTTTGAACCCCAGTGTTGTATGCATATACAAAAGTACAGGCAAAACTATTTTTTTCCATTAACAGTCTTCACTTGGCAATGGATTAGCTGATCTGTGATCTTTATTATATCAACTTGAAATGCCAGTGCATTCCAAGCCATTACAATTCTCCCACCAGGATGATGGGTTGAATTACAACAGAAGCACCATCCATCAAACAACTTCTGGTACATTTGCCCCATTTTATGAGTTTTAACTTTAGTCTCTAAGAGACTAATTAGTCCAAAGGGTCTAGTATTAAGCACCTTTTTCACTTCTTGTTGCTTCTGATTACTAGATATCCCCCGGACATTCCAGCACATTACACTATCCATGGTCCACAGGAGAGTCCCCTCCCCTGTCATTCTTCTGCACACCACTTTCACACACCACATCTCCTATCACTATATCTTCCTGATCCATTTCTCCCAGCACTGCAAAAGTATTTTCAATTCTCGTTCCACTAGATTCATTCTCCTTCCTCCTGCTAACTTGCTTAGAAACCCGAAACTCAGCTGCATCTTTCTGCTTCATTTCATTCTGTACAGTTTCCTTAGGTCTCCATATCTGTTTCTCACTTTTTTTCCTGCATTCCTCAGTTCTATGTCCAACCTTTTACATTTGGCACACAGATCAGGTCTCCATTCATAAGTGATATCAAACACCACCTCAATACTCTTCTCATTTATGAAAGTTAATTGGTTAGGGAATTCTTGATCCACCTTCACATCTACCAGAACTCTGGCATATTGTAGCCTTTCCCTCTTTTCAGTAGCTTGATCAGTTTTAATCAATTTACCAATCGGTGCCACTAGCTTCTGTAAACATCTTACTCCCCAATATTTGAAATCCAATTGTAATTGAATCCAAATAGGAACAGAAGTAATATCCTCCTTCTGAATGTCCATATCAGGTTTCCACGCCTTAACAATCATTGGCTTACTATCAAAAAATACCATGTTGTTCGCTAAAATTTCATCTCGTTTCTCCATTGATCTAAAACGAACTATGAAGATTCCCTTCTTAACAACCGCCACCTTATCAACACCCATAGTCTTCCATATTCTTCTTATAAAACCCTCCATCACATATGGTGGTGGATTTGATCCAATTACATAGCAAATTATAGATGAATTCCAGAAATCAATTTCAGGTTGAATGTCATCTAATTCAATTTTAATTTGTTCAGTTGATTCACTTTCAATTGCACAAACTGGATTACTCACCTCTGTTTCTGCAAATAGAATTGGAATCGGTTCAACATTCCTCACCCTTCGATCAGCCATTTGTCCTGTCTTCTTTCTC
Organism: Beta vulgaris subsp. vulgaris; assembly: GCF_026745355.1. Taxonomy (NCBI): domain Eukaryota; kingdom Viridiplantae; phylum Streptophyta; class Magnoliopsida; order Caryophyllales; family Amaranthaceae; genus Beta; species Beta vulgaris. Next base: position 22,803,546 of record NC_079202.1, read on the forward strand.
TGATTGTCCTCCACTGAGTGAATGGATGACAACCATTCAGAAAATAATCGATGCGTTTGCTGACTTCTTTGAATATCTCGCAAGTCCTCAGCCTCCGATTGAACTACTGGTTCTACCTCCATTGCTGTAATGCCAAGAATTTCATCCATTAACCGTGTCTTCTTCGCTTGTGAATCCGTCGGACCTTTCGCTTTTTCCATTCCCGCCAATTTCTTACTTTTCGAACTTCTGGCCATGGCTACGATATTTTCACATCGAGAGAGGTTCTAGAGAGAGAAAAAGGCTTCTTCTATTAGGCAGAAGAGTTATGCAGACTTAAAACACTCTAATTAGTTTTTCCTATAACTATAAACAAATGTTGGCATAACTCTAATTACTATTTCTTATAACTCTAAAGAAGCGTTTGCACAACTATAATCCTCCGGATAATTCAAATCGAAGCAATTGGATGTCCAACCCGGGCCCATATGACCGATCAATATAAATACTCCAACACTCCACCTTTGTTATATATTCCATACATCACACTAGATAGATATCATATTCATGGAATACAAATCACTTTCAAGATGCCTTGGTGGTGAAATGGTAGACACGCGAGACTCAAAATCTCGTGCTAAACAACGTGGAGGTTCGAGTCCTCTTCAATACTATTTCCTATAACTCTAATTACTTCTTCATATAACTCTATACAAGTGTTGATTTCACTTTAAAGAAGCGTTGGTGTTACGTAGCGTAAAACTAGTAATTAAATATCACAACTCCCAAAGATAGGTTCTCAAACTGGAGACTTGTGCAACAATGATTGGCTCGAATTCCGGTGCAAACTTCTGACCAGCAACCTGCAAAAAAGGGACCCACCCTGGAGGTTTGGGTGGTATTTCCCCTTCCGATGCTTAAGTCAGATATCAGGGATGTGAAGGAACTTTTAGAGAGAGAAAGTAGAGAGAGAGAAGAATTTATGGCAGAATACAGTACTATGCTCTGAAAAACGTACCTTTCCCCTGATTCCAAGGACTATTTATACTGTTTGAAATGACTGATGTACCTTGATGTCACCCTAATTTGGGAGCATCTGATTGGCTAAGCAATAATATCAGGACACGTGGCAAGCACTGATTGGTCAGTACATTTTACCCTTTAGCTAAATCAGGCTTTACTTCATTGGGCCTAAGTACAATTCTAGGGCCACAAGGGAGCTTTTCAGTACACCTTTTCCTCAGAAAAGTGTACTTTAGCCCACGGAACCTGCAGGCTTGTACCTTCTTTGGCCTAAACAGATGCCACATGTATGGCTGAGATAATGCCACGCGTCATAAAGGTAACCGTTGATTTTTAGGCTACAACATTTGCCCCTTAAAAGAGGGAGTTATTATTTCCTAGGCGCCAAGACGGTTAATCTTCCTCTTTTAACCGACCTGGAACTGCCCCTCTCCTTTTTAAAAAAGAGGCGCCATTTTGCCGGTCTCCATAGGTCAACTCTCAAGAGCAACGGTTACTTTTACTGGATGGGGTGGTCATTTTCACCCCTCTATAAATATGTGACCTTGTCGTTTCTAGAATCATTTTAACATTGCTGAGAAATTTTCTAGAGAGAGAACTCCGCAATTTTTACTGAGTTTTAGAGAGAGAAACTACTCCCGTCCAAGTTCTTGCAAACTGCTACTCCGCTCGTCCGAGATTTCAACTCGTCCTTGACATTCGTCCGAGCTTTCATCTACAGGTATTTCTTCATTCATTTCCTTTATATTTTCAAGCATATTTTAAAAAATGGATTCGTCCTCTTCATCGAACAATCCCGGCCGCTCAAGGGTTGGTGCTAACCCTAGAACAGAGGGCCTGACTTCCTCGGCATCTTCTAGAGTTGGACCTATCTCGGCCGGACATGCATTCTTTTTCTTTAGCCATGGACGGCAAAGTCAGACGACCCAGTATTTACCTGTGCAGGGTAATCTGGCGCGCGTCAAGAGACGGCTCGTATCAGAAGAGGGGTTAACATGCCGGCCTCTAGTTCAGAAAGGGAGGAATCAACTGGACGGATTCCCGCTGATGGAGAGCGAGAGATCCAGAGCGCTCGTCCTGCCAATCAAAACCGTCTCCCTGACCTCGTCCAGGAGGAGTCTGAAGTTCAAGGCTCTCCAGAGCCTAACCCGTCAAATCCAAGGGTGGCCTCAGATGAGTCGAATGAGGCCGAAAGCTCTTCTGCTGCTGGTAGCGACTCAGACGAGCCATCCACTACCTCTTCTGAGATAAGGCGGCGTCTTGGCCCCTTTCTGACCCTAGATACATCCTGGCCGAAAGTGGCTGGTTAGGACGAGTAGGTCGCATCTAGACCACCTTTCTTCAGCCATACCCATGCCGGGGTATCGGCTTGTTCTTCCTGGCCGGGAGGACACTATACTTAGTGCTCTGCTGGCCATTTGCTGTTTATCGTCTGGCCTTAGATGCGGACTCGCTTTCCTCTTCATCCCTTCATCACTAGCTTCTTTATTATTAAACATAGGACTCAATCAACTTGCCCCAATTCATGGCAAAATATTCTAACTTTTATAGCCGTCTGTGAGCTTAAGGGCGTCGAGCCGTCCATGGCGGCCTTCTCAAATGCACTATGTCTCCAAGGTCCCAAAACTGTTAATGGGGCTTGGGTGAGCGTTTGCAATCGGCAAGGCTATGTGACGTCTTGGGACAAAACGTCCAAGATGCATGCTTGGAAGGCCGAGTTCCTGTTCGTCCAAGCTCCAAACGAGGCGGTAGCCAGACGGTATCGCTATACTAGCCGGAGTGCTACCAACACAGGACAAACAACGTCCTTTCTAGAGCTGGAGAACAGCTCGGCTGAGCATCTGATGGAATACTTTAGAATTTCAGAGTATTCCATCGATGACGTCTCCTTTAAAGGTCCGTCCAACTGGATCCCTTTCAAGGAGATGTTTTACAACGACGATTTCTTGGTCGCGGCCGGGTTGAGGCTGGCCGCGGATAGAGGTATATTCTTTAAAAACTCTAAGTAAACCCCTTCGTCCCGAATTTGAGAATTTCACCTTGCTTTCTCTTCTCATGCAGATTCGGCCAAGGCAAAGCTAAGAAAGTCTGGGAAGGGAGATATGAGTACGTCCAAGTTCACTGACTCCCTCTGGAAGGAGTTCAGCAAGACTGGTGCTGAAAAAAGGGCAGACACACTAGTACAATTTTTTTTTTTTTTTTTTTTTTTGCCGACTCTGGACGAGTTCACTCCTTTTGGAGAAAAGCGTCATTAGATTATCCTGGACGCCTTGCTTCTTCGAAGAGCAAACCGTCCTGAATCCATTCTGGACGCTTTGCTCTTCGAAGAGCAAACCGTCCTGACTGGGTCCTGGACGCCTTGCCTCTTCGAAGAGCAAACCGTCCTGAATCCATTCTGGACGGTTTGCTTCTTCGAAGAGCAAACCGTCCTGACTGGGTCCTGGACGCCTTGCCTCTTCGAAGAGCAAACCGTCCTGAATCCATCCTGGACGACTTGCTTCTTCGAAGAGCAGACCGTCCTGACTGGGTCCTGGACGCCTTGCCTCTTGGAAGAGCAGATCGTCCAAATAATATTTGGACGCCTTGCTTCTTTAAGAAAGAGCACCTTGAGGTAACCTCAGGACGAGTTCCAGCTTCTTCTGATTCTTTTTTCCTTGGTTTTTTCAGAAAAATGCCCCAACGTCCAAAGCGTTGGCGGAGAAAACGGCGTCTAAGAAGAGGCCAGCCGCAACTGGTGACGCTCCTCCACCCAAAAAATCCAAAGGCTTTACGGCCAAGAAGAAGAAGCCTTCTCGGCCGATTCCCAAGGTCGAGATAGTCATCCCGCCGAGGATGCTCCTCCAGCCGTCGAGGAGAGGGCTTTGGTTACTTACATGGCCCGATCAATCATTCTGAGCACCTGAGACGGTTGCTCCAGTGGACGGATCCGAGGATAATCCTTCTCAGCCGGACACGGCTTTGGACGGATCTGCTTTTACTGGGCCAGTTGCCAAACTGGTAGGGCAGATGCCGGAGGCTTATAGGACGGCCTCCCGTTCTTCTGGTGAGTCTTATTACTCAAATATAGTTAGAACACTGCGGGTTGGCGGGCGTCCGATGAGTCCGTCCAACAAACAGGCCGTGGTTATTCCAATCAGAAATATTGACGAGTCTAATCTTTCAGATAAAGGGAAGGGACCAGCCCTTGACGGCTCTCCATCCTTTCAGACGATGAATCTTCCGCAGCCTTTGGGAAGATGTCATCGGCTGACCGCGAGAAGCTCAAGCTGGAGCTTTTCAAGTGCTTTCCTGAACCTTACATCAAGGGTTTAAGGGGAGCCTCATCAGGGCATGTTGGCTACATGTCTCAGCTGGCTGCAGAGGTAAATTTTTCCTTGGACGTTTTAAATTCTATACTTAGATATATATTTTTCTTTTTGTGTAGCATTCATCCTAAATCTTTTGTCTTTCTCCTTTTCTCAGCTCTTTGCTCGTAGCATAATAACTGAAGACTGGGCGAGGGAGCTTAGAAAAGAGAATAAGAAGCTCGTCCAGGACGTGACCGCAGCTGCGAACCATGCTCAGTTCTCAATGGCCGAGCAGGAGGTGTGCACCAGCAATCCAAGATAGCTTGGGAAAAACGGTCAGCCGAACTTGAGTCTTAAAATAAAATTTATCTCCTTCGGCTGACCGAAATGCTGGACGAGAGAGCGGCCTTGGAACGTTTTCTTACGGACGAGAGAAACTTAGTCATGACAATGGCTGCCGAGTTTTACCGAGAGAACCTTGTCCGTAAGGTTAAAAATCAAGCCCTCCGAGCCGAAGTCACGCCACAGTTGATGCGGCCAAGGAGGCTATGAACACTGTCATAGACACTTCGAATGGGCCGTGCAGGCTTTGGAATGATGGCCGAGGAAGAGGATATCCCCAGGTATGCTCGCCGGCTGGAATTTCAAGAAAGCCTGCACAAGGCCAACATCAAAGGGGAAGAACCCCCAGTCTTCCAAGAGTCTTCCGAATACGAAGAAGAAGAAGATGATGTGGAGTCCCAGGACGAAGAAAATAACGCCCCTCCTGACGCTTAGTTTCTTCATTTTTTATGTTGGCCGCGAGCCACTTGTACTTTTACTTTTTTGTATTTTTGCCTTAGACTAGCTTGTAATCCTTTCTTCATCTATAAAAATTATCTCTTTCAATCTCCAATGCTCTATAATTTTATGCAAAGGTCGCCTTGCTTCATGATTGAATATTTACGCCAAGTACAAAAGCAATTTGTCATAACATAGCTCGTCTGAACCTTTAGTTCTTTTCTGGACGTTCACCAGATGCCCAAGGAAAAACTCGTGAGTTTAAAAACTGCTAAGTTAATAACTTGTTCGGCCAAAAACTTGTGAGTTTAAAAACTGCCAAGTTAATAACTTGTTCGGCCAAAAACTTGTGAGTTTTTAATCTGCCAAGTTAATAAGTTGTTCGGCCAAAAACTTGGCCAATCATTCGTCATTGGACAAAGACTTAGTCATTTCTAAATTATGCCCCTATATGCCCCCCTTCTTGGAAGAGGAGTTTTTGATAACCTTTCTCTGTTCAAGAAGGAGAAAAGCCATAATTTTTAAATAACTTGGACGTTTTATAAAGTGATTGCAACTCGTCCATCTTTGTTAATTATGAAATAACTTGTTCCTTTACTAAGGTTGTTATTTCTAAGTTTTTGGCTTTTGGAGGAAGGTAGGATACCTTTACTAAGGCGTCCTAATTCCAGCCGACCTTTTTTAGGAGATGTTTAAACTCTTTAAGCAAACAAGCGGCCAATATATGTAATTATCCATTTTTAGGACGATAACATGTTCAGCCGATCTCCTAATAGAAGGTGCATTTTCATTTGCTGCTCTGTTGTGTTTGTTAGCTTTGACGATTAGTATATAACTTAAGCAAATAATCAACAGAGTCATAGAGAAGTAGAACTGTATTATATGAATTTTGCTTGACGGATAGTCAAGGTACATGTATACATTCTACTTTTTTCATTGTAATGCATTAAGAGAAGATTACAATTTGTCAAGATGCCCTAAACAAAGTATTTCTTCAAAGTGTCAGAATTCCACGTCCTAGGAATGGATCATCCGTCCATGTCTTCCAGACGAAAGGTGCCATTCTGAACTACTTCGATTATTTTGTAGGGTCCTTCCCAGTTAGGGGTGAGCTTTCCTAGCTCTTTGGCTCGGCCGACCGCTTCCATTTTCCTCAAGACGAGGTCTCCAAGCTTCAATGGACGCCTTGCAACTCTTTTGTTAAACTCTCTGGCATTCTCAACTTGTATACCTGCATTCTCAGTAATGCATTGCCCCTGACTTCAGGGAGTAAGTCCAAAGCCGTCCGAAGAGCTGCCCAGTTAGCATCTTCTGAGTACATCATCACCCTCAAAGTTGGTTCTTCAATCTCAATAGGAAGGACGGCCTCAGAGCCATATACCAGCATGAATGGAGTCTCTCCCGTGGAGTTCTTGGTCGTTGTCCTTATTGACCATAAGACCAGCTGCAATTCTTCTACCCAAAGTCCTCTCGCATTGTCTAACTTCTTTTTATCCCGGCCGAAAGATCTTGTTGAAAGCCTCAACTTTCCCATTGGCCTGTGGATGAGCCACTGCAGCAAAGTGAACTTTAATTCCTTGATCGGCCAACCATTGACGAAGCTTGGGTGTTTCGAATTGCGGCCCATTGTCAAAGACGATCGACTGGGGCATACCAAACCTTGTAATGAGGTTCTTCCAGATGAACCCTTTGACGTCATTGGTGGTAATGCCTCTTAATGCTTCAGCTTCAACCCACTTTGTAAAGTAATCAACAGCCACTATTACGAACTTTTTCTGGCCGGCAACAATAGGAAAAGGGCCAAGGATATCCATTCCCCATTTGGCAAAGGGAAGAGGGAAGAGGATTGGAGTTAAGTAGTTGGACGGCTTCACATAGATGTTGCCATGCTTCTGGCAACTATCACATTTCTTTGCATAGAGCAAGGCGTCCTCTTTTAAGGTCGGCCAAAAGTAGCCAGTCCTGAGAGCCTTTTCTCCTAACGCTCTTCCTCCAATGTGGGAAGCACAAGCTCCCTCATGCAGTTCCTTTAAAACGTCCAATCCCTCTTTTCTGCTAATGCACTTAAGGAGAGGCCGGTTGTAGGATTTTTGTATAGAGTCTCATTCCACAACTCAAACCACTTGTCCCTAGCTTTCACATACTTAGCTTCTAACAGGATCAAGAGGTAACCGCCAGTCTTCTTGAATTCAATGATGGGGCTCATCCACTCATTTTCTCGGCTGAGAATCAGAACTTCCTCGGCCTCAATGCTCTTGGCCGCCTTGACCTCCCAGAAGACGGTTCTAGGGACATCCCCTTCAGCCGAATGGCCAGCTTAGAAGAGCATCAGCCTGATGATTTTCAGATCTAGGCACTTGATCTAGGACGAACCTCTTCAAAGACTTGATCTCCTCTTTGACCAAGTTCATATATTTACTCATGGACGCTTCTTTGCACTCAAATCTCCGTTTACTTGACTGACCACCAACAGAGAGTCAGTTTTAGCCTCAATCTCCAAGGTCCAGCCGCTTTGCACATTTTTATGCCGGCTAAGAGAGCTTCATACTCTGCCTCATTGTTTGAAGCCTGGAATTTGAACTTCATTGCATACTCAAACTTATCCCCTTCTGGTGATTGAAAGATGATCCCTGCCCACATCCGTTCGCAGTTGAGGATCCGTCCACCATTAGGGTCCAATGACGCTTTCCCTCTGCTGGGTCTTGGACGCTTTCTACTGTAGGCCGGGTAAGCTCTACAATGAAATCAGCTAAAGCTTGCCCTTTGATTGCCTTTCGTGGCTCGAATGTTAAGTCAAACATATTGAGCTCAACGACCCATTTCAACATCCGGCCAGATGCATCCATCTTATGCACACTTGCTCAGTGGCTGATCTGTATTAACAAGAATGCTATGGGCTAAGAAGTAAGGTCTTAACTTCCAGCTGGCCATCAACAGAGCCAGGCCGAATTTCTCAATGGACGAATACCTGCTCTCCGCGTCTTTCAATACATGGCTCACAAAATAGACGGGTCTCTCAGCCAAGAGAACAACACTTACCGCGAATGGAGACACGGCCAGGTAAACGTACAATTTTTCTCCCTCGGCCGGACTGATCAATCTAGGCAGCTGCCGAAGATGATCTTTAACTTGCTGAAGCGCCACCTCAGCCTCTTCCGTCCATTCAAACTTGGCATTCTTTTTAATAGTTGCAAAGAAATGGTGACATTTGTCCCCTGATTTGAAAGAAACCGTCCAAGAGCAGCCAAACAGCCCGTCAGACGCTGAACTTCTTTGACTTTGGACGGCGAAGTCATATTCATGATAGCCTGAATTTTGTCGGGATTGGCCTCAATCCCTCTCCTATCAACCAAAAACCCCAGAAATTTTCCAGCTACTACGCCGAATACGCATTTCTACGGATTGAGCTTTAACTTGTACTTCCTCAAAGTGAGGAAAGTTTCCCTCAAATCGTCCAGATGATCCTTTTCTTCTTTACTTTTGACGATCATATCGTCGATATAAGCTTCCATATTTCTCCCAAGTTGTGGCTGAAACACCGTGTTGATAAGCCTTTGAAAAGTGGTCGGCGCATTTCTCAGGCCGAAGGGCATCCGGAGCCATCCATATAGTCCTTTCTCTATAATGAAGGAGGTTTTATCTTGGTCGTCCGGCCACATGGGAATGTGGTGGAAGCCTGAGTAAGCGTCCATGAAACTCAGCAATGCATGACCTGCTGTAGAATCAACCAGACGATCGATCTTGGGCAACGGAAATCTGTCCTTAGGACAAGCCTTGTTTAAATCCGTGTAATCAACGCACATCCTCCATGTGCCATTCGGCTTCGGAACCATCACAACATTTGCTGCCCAATCTGGATAAATAGTTTCACGGTTGAACTTAGATTTGAGTAGCTTTTGAACTTCTTCATCAACGGCCTTATTTCTGGCCGGCTCTAGGTGCCTCTTCTTCTGCCGAATAGGCTTCTGCCCCGACTCAATGTTTAGCCTATGGACCGCCCCTCAGGATCTATCCCAGGCATTTCCTCGACGGTATAAGCAAATACATCTTCAAATTCTCTTAACAGCTTGATCAAAGCGTCCTTGATCTCAGAATTCAGGACGGACCCAATCTTCAATGCTCTTTCTGGACGATCTGTCCTTAAACAAATTTCCACCGGACTTTCTACCGGCTCTGGACATTCTAGTCCCAGACTCATTATAGCCATAACCTCTTCAGATGAATGCTTTTCTTCTTTGATAGCCAAGCACTTTCTTTTCTTGCTGGGCAAGAGCATGGACGGCTTTCTCTCAAGGAGAGGTAGCTCTTGAACCTTCTCTACTTCTTGCTTTAGCTCAACAATCTGACCCTTTACCTTCTCGGCCGAGTCATCCTCCCGGACCTTTTCCTTTTCTTTCCATGATGATGGTTTGAGAGTGGTGAGGTAGCATTCTCTAGCAGCTTGCTGATCTCCGTAGAGAGATCCAATCTTCCCCTCATCACACTCAAACTTCATTAGCATTAAATGGGTCACGATAACAGCCTTGATGTGATTTAAGGTAGGTCATCCGAGAATGACATTATAAGCAGTCAAGTCTCGTACTACCAAAAATTTCACAAAGAGCGTCCTGGCTGCATCTTTCTCCCCAACCCTGACGGGTAGAGTGACGGTCCCCATGAGATGGATGATCTCTCCGCCAAAATCGATTATAGGATGATTTACAGGAACAAAGTCATTTTTATCAAACTTCAGCCGAGACAAACAATCAACACTGATTATATCAGTAGAGCTTCCGGTATCAATCAAAATTCGCCTAACCCTGAGGTTGGCAATCTTCATCTCCACAACTAAGGGGTCATCATGCGGCGTTCTTATCTTTCCTCGGTCCAGCTCGCTGACCACTATTTTAGGGAAAGGATCAGATTCGGCCTGATTAGTGAGCATAACCTGACTTAGTTCCCGCAAATAGTTTTTATGGCCACGATTTGTTGGACCTCCGGCCGCAAATCCTCCTGAGATGACCATTACAACATCCTCATCCGTGTTGTCACCATCCATCTTCCTTCCTTGACGGTTATCTCTTTTGTCTCTATTGCGGTAGGGCGTCTTCATTTCGGCCGGCGCCTTTAGTTCATGCTGATCCTTAATTTCCATAAGAATGGAATATTGGTCTTTGTTGAACTCTATAGGTTCAACTGAGGCTGCCGACTCAGACCGCCTACTTCTCTTGGATGAGGTGGTCAAAGAAGTCATTGCCCAAGTTTCAGCTTTCTTGGGCGGATTCTTTTTTGGCTGAACCACTTCTTCTACCTTCTTCACCTCTGGCTGCTTTGCCTCAGCACAAACCTCCGTGGCATGAATGAATGCTTCAGCTTCCTTCAAAGCTTCCGTCAAAGTGGTGATTTTCTTCTTGACCAAATCAAACTTAAAGCTTCTGGGTCTTAAACCTCTGATGAAGGCGTCAAACGCGACTCCTGCATTCAAATCTTGGATCTGCAATGCCTCTAGGTTGAATCTCTTCACATAACCTCTCAAGGCCTCTTTAGGACCCTGAATCACCTTTCCCAAGTGCATGCTTGTTTTTTTGTTCTTGACGGTTAGCCACCAAGTGACTAGTGAACAGGATACTGAGCTCAGTGAAATTGTTCACTGAATTAGGCGGCAAATTGTTAAACCACCTGCGCTACTCCCTTCAACGTAGCTGGGAAATTCTTACACCATGTAGCATCGTCCACCCCTTGGACATACATCTGATGCTTATAGGCTGATAGATGATCGTCTGGATCTGTTGTTCCATCAAAAGGTTCAATGGTTGGGAGCTTAACCTTTGGGAAAGGAGGGGACTCCATAATTCTGACCGAGAAAGGAGTTGGCCAGTTGATCTGGAGTGCCCCAACCTGACCCTCAATGGGTATGTGCTCCCGGCGGTACTCCTTTAGTACCGGATTAGAAGAGGTGTTAGCTAAGGCCTGACGCCTATACACCATTGGCTGTAGAACCGTTTTCTCTTGCCTGGGCTGAAAAGCTGATGGTCCATGGCTTCGCGCCACTGTTCTGGACGGGAGTCTCAATGACGGATCCTTCATATAAGGAGTGGAACCAGAGGCTGAACGTTGCTGAGCTGCCGCCCTCTTGGCTTCCAGATACTCCCTAGCATCAGTCTCCATCTTGTGGCCAGTAGGAGGAATATTGTCTCCTGGACGGACTACCAACCTCCAGTTCATCTTCCTCCTGGAGTCACTAACAGCTGGCTGCTTTCCCTTAGAAAGCGGCCTAGTCAACTCTGGCCGAGGTGGCCGACTAGTCCCTGGACGACCCTCTTGGGATTTCCCTTTGAGTGGCGCTGCTACCTCTCCTCCTGGACTTAGCTGAAAGAACAACATATTGCTCTTAATCTGCTCTTCCATGACAGCGGCCATTCTGGCCTGGAAATCATTTAACATATTCTCCAAGTGACCAGCTGTCACTGGACGATCAAGGTTTTCCTGAATGACTGGAGTCACAGTCCTACCCTCTAGATGGACGGCAGCATGGCCGCGGTCCCGTCCACGGGGTGGCCTCTCGTCATCCACAATGTCTTCCACTTGAACTCTAAAACTTCTGTTTCTTGCGACATTCGATGAATGACAGTCCGTCATTATTGCGTCTCCCCACAGACGGCGCCAAATGTTACGTAGCGTAAAACTAGTAATTAAATATCACAACTCCCAAAGATAGGTTCTAAAACTGGAGACTTGTGCAACAATGATTGGCTCGAATCCCGGTGCAAACTTCTGACCAGCAACCTGCAAAAAAGGGACCCACCCTGGAGGTTTGGGTGGTATTTCCCCCTCCGATGCTTAAGTCAGATATCAGGGATGTGAAGGAACTTTTAGAGAGAGAAAGTAAAGGGAGAGAGAGAGAAGAATTTATGGCAGAAAAACAGTACTATGCTATGAAAAACGTACCTTTCCCCTGATTCCAAGGACTATTTATACTGTTTGAAATGACTGCTGTACTTTGATGTCACCCTAATTTGGGAGCATTTGATTGGCTAAGCAAGAATATCAGGACACGTGGCAAGCGCTGATTGGTCAGTACATTTACCCTTTAGCTGAATCAGGCTTTACTTCATTGGGCCTAAGTACAATTCTAGGGCCACAAGGGAGCTTTTCAGTACACCTTTTCCTCAGAAAAGTGTACTTTAGCCCACAGAACCTGCAGGTCTTTGTACCTTCTTTGGCCTAAACAGATGCCAGATGTATGGCTGAGATAATGCCACGCGTCATAAAGGTACCCGTTGATTTTTAGGCTACAACAGTTGGTAGTACTCTAATTACTACTTTCTATAAATTTAGACATGTATTAGTATAACTCTAATTACTACTTTCCATAACTATAAACAAGTATTGGTATAACCCTTAAGAAGTATTGTCATAATTCTAATTAGTACTTATTATAACTCTTAACAAGCTATTGATATAACTTCTAACTACTACTTCCTACAACTCTAAATAAGTGTTGTCATAACTCTAATTAGTAATTACAATAACTCTAAAAAAAATGTTGCAATAACTTTAATTAGTACTTTTCGTTTCTAAACAAATGGTGTTATAACCTTAATAAGTACATTTTATAACTCGTGACAAAATCATGCATTAACCAACATCATTCACAAAAAACGGAGCATTAAATTCAAGAACAAACAAACTGTGACAAGTGAATTTAGTATTACACAAAATAATTAAGCAAGTTGTGATTTATCAAATGACCTGAAACTAGTGGTCACAATCCAAAAAAAAGAACAATAGTAACATTGCAGCAGTAGAACTTCGATGATGGTGAAGTGAAAACTAAAGATTGTGTCATTTGACAAAATAACTTCTAAATTATACCACACTGATTTCTTCACTAGCTATCCAAAATGATAAAGAAATGCGAAAAGCAAAGCCATCATAAGAGGAAAATCCAGTTCCTAATGACAAATTCTTATATTTTATATTGCTTAATCAATTTTGGTATTTAGAGTGAACTTGAATCAAAATTATACAAAAAAAATTCAAAATTTTTCCAAATACAAACATTCTTCTGCTATATTGAATGAGTGGTTAGATCTTTTTTTTCTCAACAAGATTGCTAAGTTCATTAATTTCCAGATACTAAGCGTGATTGATCAATTGAATGAAAATCCCAATTTGTTCTTGCATGAAAGATGGAGAAAATGGTGGGGAAAACCAGTGAATTTGGGAGAGAGAGAATAGAACATGGTGCGCAGAAACCCGTATAACAAAGGTCAAATCTTAGCCGTGAATTTGGTTAAATCTAATGGTCCACATTATTTCTCACTTCTCATCTAAATATTTCACATGATCTTCATCTCTCTCTCTCTCTCTCTCTCTATATATATATATATATATATATATATATATATATATATATATAGAAGTGAGTTCATATGAGAATGCATACTTATATGAGAAAAGAGAATAAATTTTACGCGTTATAACTCTTATGAATAAGTAATGTAACTTTAATTAAAAAGTGATGTAACTCCAAAAAAAAGAATATTAGAAAAAAAATTCAAATTTTTATTTTTCTTTTTTTGGGCTCAAAATTTTAAAAAGTGATGTAACTCCAAAAAAAAAAGAATATTAGAAAAAAAAATCAAATTTCTAATTTTCTTTTTTTGGGCTCAAAATTTTAGGGGGTTATAACTCTAATGAACAATTGTTGTAACTCTAATCCAATCGTGTGATTGAGATTCATTCTCATTTCTCATGTAATGAGCATTCTCATGTGATATTGCACTAGACACACACACACACACACACACACACACACACACACACACACACACACACACACACACACACACCACACACACATGTACACACACACACACCACACACACACACACACACACACACCACACACACATGTACACACACACACACCACACACACACACACACACACACACACACACACACATGTACACACACACACAACCAACACCCACACACACACAACAACACACAACACACACACCACACACAACACCACACACACACACACACACACACACACACACACACACACACACACACACACACACACACACACACACACACACACACACACACACACATACACACAAACACAAACAAAACACACACACACTCCATTGAAAATCTATTTTTAGTTGAAAGTCTAAAACGTAATCTATTGAATATTTCCTAATTCCGTGACAAGGGAAATGTTGTCGAATTTAATAATGAAAAATGTTTGATCATTAACATTAAAACTAAGAAGTTAATTTTGGAAGGAACAAGGAAAGGGAACACATATATTGTGGATCTTGATCTTGTTCCTAAAATCAATCTGACGTGGCTTAGTGTAATGAGAATTCAAAGTAGAAGTGGAAAGAGATATGTGTTGGTTATTGTTGATGATTACTCTAGGTATACATGGGTTATTTTTCTCTCTAGTAAAGATGAGACTTATGATGAGTTCCTTGTCTTTGCTAAAAGAGTTCAACATTTGAGTGGTCACAAAATAATGTGTATTAGATCCGATCATGTATCATAATTTTTCTGCCCCTAGGACACCACAACAAAATGGGGTTGTAGAAAGGAAAAATAGAACTTTGGAAGAAATGACTAGAACCATGCTAATTGCTAGTGAACTTCCAAGGAACTTTTGGACTGAAGTTGTTAATACTGCTTGTCACATAATTAATCGTGCTATGATGAGACCTATCATTAACAAAACTCCTTATGAGCTTTATTTTGGAAAGAAACCCAATGTTACTTATTTCAGAACATTTGGTTGCAAATGTTTTGTTCATAACAATGGGAAAGATAATCTTGGAAAATTTGATGCTAGGAGTGATGAAGCAATATTATTAGAATACTCATCACATAGTAAGGCTTATAGAGTTTACAATAAAAGAACTATGTGTGTTGAAGAAAGTGTCCACATAATTTTTGATGAATCTGACAAATACAATCCAAGCATACAGGTTGATGACTATGAGATTGGCTTGGTACGACCAAATGAGAAAGATACAAATTCAAATGAAGAAGAAGAAATAAAAGAGGAAAGGAACGAAGAAAATGAAAACATTCATAACAATGAAGTTCCTGTTCCTCAAGATGACGGAGTTGTTCCTGTTCCTCAAGTTGAAGGAACTAAGTCTACCATTGCTGAAAGAGGAACAACTGACCAAAGCTCCTCATCTACTCAAGGAACTCAAGAGGAACAACCTGTTCCTATAAGGGAGTGTCAACCAAAACCTTGGAGACATCAAAAATCTCATCCAGTGGAACTCATAATAAGTGACATATCCAAAGGTACGTAAACTAGATCTCAATTAAGAAATTTGTGTGCATTTCATGCGTTCTTATCAATGATGGAACCACGAAATCATGAAGAAGCCCTAACTGACTCTGATTGGATCACTGCCATGCAAGCTAAATTAAATGAGTTCGAAAGAAACAAGGTATAACATCTAGTTCCTTCTTCTAAACAACAAAAAGTAATTGGCTTAACATGGGTGAAATAAACTAGATGAGTATGGAACAATTGTTAAGAACAAAGCTAGACTTGTAGTAAAAGGTTATAATCAACAAGAAGGAATTGACTATGAAGAAACCTTTGCTCCTGTTGCTAGACTAGAAGCCATTAGAAATCTAATTGCATTTGCTGCTTATATGGGATTTAAATTATATCAAATGGATGTTAAGTGTGTATTTCTAAATGGCTATTTAAATGAAGATGTATTTTGAATAACCCCCTGGATTTGAAAGTAATGATCTCCAAACCATGTCTACAAGCTTGACAAGGCTCTTTATGGGTTAAAGCAAGCGCTAGATCATGGTATGAGAGATTATCAAAGTTCCTTTTAGAAAACAACTTAAAGAGGAAAGGTGGATAAAACTTTGTTTCTAAAATCGAAAGGAACTGACATATTGTTTGTTCAAATATATGTTGATGACATCATTTTCGGTGCAACAAATGAAACATTATGCAAAGAATTCTCAAATTTCATGAGTAATGAATATGAAATGAGCGTGATGGGTGAGTTAAATTTCTTTCTTGGGTTACACATTAAGCAAACTGAAAAAGGAACTGCTAAAGAAATATGGCCTCGAAAACTCAAAGATAAATCACACTCCTGTGGGAACTTCAACTAGATTAGATGAAGATTCCATAGGAACAAGTGTTGATCAAACGAAATATAGAGGCATCATTGGTTCACTTTTGTATCTAAGTGCTAGTCGTCCAGACATAGCTTTTAGTGTTGGTTTGCGTTCTAGATTTCAAGCTAATCCCAAGGAATCTCATCTAACTGTCGTAAAGAGAATTCTTAAATATCTTAAAGGAACATATGATCTTGGACTCTACTATCCAAGAAGTGATACATTTGAGTTAAGAGGATATGTTGATGCTAATTATGCTGGAGATCTTGTAAATAGGAAAAGCACCTCATGTATGGTTCAATTTCTTAGTCATAGTTTAGTTTCTTGGAGCTCCAAGAAACAAAACACGGTTGCTTTATCCACTGTTGAAGCAGAATATTTAGTTGTTGCTGCATGTTGCTCTCAAATGCTTTGGATAAAACAACTTTGTGACTATGGAATAATCTTTAATTGTGTTCCTATTTATTGTGATAATACTAGTTCCATTAGTATTTCAAAAGATCCAGTGCATCATTCAAGAGTTAATCATATACATATCAGACATCACTTTCTAAAAGAAAATGTGGAAAAAGGTTTGGTTAAACTTGAGTTTTGTCAAATGAAAATCAAATTGCTGATATACTAACTAAGCCTCTACAAAGAGATAGATATGAAAAATTAAGGCTTGAGTTAGGTTTAATAAAACTTAAGTAATTGTTCTATTCCAATTCCCATGTTGAATTGATTTGTCTTCCTCTATGTGACATTAAGTGATTATGATTGATTGCCTAAGATCATTGCAAATAAAGATGCTATAGCATAAACATGGAATCAAAGGAATAAAACAACTCACAAATGTCACATAATACTCCCCTTATTGTTCCTAAGTTAAAAAAACATGCATAATATGAAGAACGTTGATATTTAGCAAAAGTTGTACCTGTAACACAAGTTCCTTAGAGTTTATTTTTTTCAAAAATTAAAAAAACCATAAAAAATCAAAAAGATCCGAAAATCCCAAAAATATAGTAATCAGATTTAATTAAGTCATGATTCACTTTATCTATTTTCTTTTATTTTTATCTTTTGTTTTTTATTTTTTTCGCGTGTAACTACTCATTTACTATTACATGCATCTTCTTCTTTCTTTCAACCCAAAACCGTGTTCCTTAGTCGCTTCAACTTCACCATTAATCATCTCCTTCAAACCCCTTCACACGCCATAAAATTCCAAATTCATTTCACAAAATGGCAAAAACCTCACGCAATTCACCTTTTCCAAACACAAAAACTCCCAAAACCTCTCAAATGGAAAACCTCTCTTCTCCATCAAAAACCCTAGAAATCGAAAAATCTCAAGAAACAACCATGGTGGAAGAAGAACAAAAATTGGAATCACCTAGAAGAAGTGTGAGAAGAAAAAACTAATTGGGGAGGATGATGAAGAAGAATCCCCGGAACAAGCTAAGGGGGAAGAAGAAGTTACACCTGTTCCTTCCAAAGCAACTGTTGCTTCTTCCTCCAAGAAACGAGTGGAAAGAAGTGAATCACGGTATGTCTTAGGTTTTTGTGTACATTTGGAGTGGGCCAAAGAAGAGAAAATTCAATGAATTAACCGACATACTAAAGGAATAGGGTATGGAATACCTATTTGAAACTGCATTTAACAATGCCTTAGCTCATTTAGATATGGATGAATTTTGTGCAAATTTCAACAACACTGATGGAATTTGTACTATTGAAGTAAGGGGGAAGAAAATAAAATTTTCTAAAGAAACCTTGGCAAAAATTTGGGTAGTTCCTTGCAAAGGAACTGATGTGTATTTTAAGAGGAAAGGAATTGTCTCCTTTCCCAATTGCCCTCAAGACAAGATTGTTGAATCTTTTGGGGGAACTGCTGGCCAAAACAAAATAAACCACAACCTTCTTTTCCTGTTCACAAAATTTTGTTTAATCTTGTATGGAGAGCACTCATCCTCGAACTGAGAAGAGTAATGAAGTGGGTCTCTTGGATATGTGCTACATGTTTTGCCTTGACCACCACATTCAAATAAACTTTCCTTCTCTCTTTATCCAACATCTCACTCATTGCATTGAAAATAATTATTTTGTTGGCTATGGAGCTTTAATTACTTCTTTTCTTGCTCACTTTAAAGTGAAAACAACCGGTTGGCCAACATCAAGAATAAAACAAGGTAATATTCTTAATGAAAAAACTTTGTATGGTTTGGATCTCTCTGTGCAAGAGGGAGTATTGACTCAAGGGAGAATTGCTCCCAGTTCCTCTCAAAAGAGGAAACTGCCTAGGGCAGTAGAAGAGGAACCGACTGAAGTAATTCTGGAGGAACAAGTTCCTGCTCCCACAGAATCAAAGGAACAGAAACAAAAGAGGCGCAAAACCATTGCTAAAAAGCCTATCCCACTTGTTCCTAAAAGAGTTAGATAGAGCACTAGGTTGAAAATTGCTCAAACTGTCCCTGTTCCTTCAAATGAGGACTCTCCTTTAGTCCTATCTGATGTAGAGGAACAGGAACACAACTCACCTAAGGAATAAACTCCTCCACCCTCACCAAAAATCTTTGTTCCCTTCACTAATCTCTCTTCTATCTCACCCTCATCCTTCTCTGTTCCTTCTAGCTTTGAATAGTTAAAGGTTGAGATGAATGCACCCGACCCTTTCTCCTCCACCTCTACTGACCTTCACCACCACCACCTTTTATTCCTCCCATTTACACTACCACTTCTCCATCTGTTTCTCTTCCAGGAACAACTGGTCCTTCACAATAAACCACCCCAGTTCCTCCACTAAAACCATCTACTGTCTCTGGTTCTAAGGGAGAGGAACAAGTTCCCTTCAGATGATTGTGGTTGAGTTAATGAAGTTTGTCTTCCTGCACAACACATGATTAAGTTTTATAATCACCTTCACTAGACTTTATATGCTAAAACTGATAAGATGTTGGGATTAATGAAAGTCATCAGTGATACCGTGATTGAGCAACAAAAGCACATGGAGACAATGGCCCAAGCCATTAAGAGTTTGAAGCAGCAACTTGGTGAGCACCATGGAGAGGTGATGAAGAAGTTGGAAGATGTGGTTGAAGAAGAAGTTTTTGAGGAACACCATTCCCCTTCCCTTCCTAATGTCTAGTTCTTGTTTCTCTTCACAGAACAAGACTTCTTAGCTTTTGTTTCTTTTCTTTCTTTGTCTCTTTTTGTTTTTTAATGGAACAAGTGCTATATATAAATGAATTTTGCTATGTTTGTCTTCGTTTGTGACTTGCATGCTTAATTTATTGCTTGGAATGGCTGGTATTATGTGATTAATGTTTGAGCTAGTCTACATTTTGCATATCCTAACTTTACCATTTTTATATATGGTGCTTGTTCATGGTCTCAAGGTATTGCTCTCTATTCATGAAATCACGAAAACTTTGATCTTTTTGACGATGACAAAGGGGGAAAAAGGTTACGGAACAAACTATGATAAATAAAAATAAAATTTACAAAAAGAGGTAAATGAAAAATCAAAATTTAAGATTCTTACTCCAAGAGGTAAATGAAAAATCAAAATTAAGATTCTTACTCCTGGTTTTTCATTTCTTATTTTATTATTTTGTCTTTTTCATTCTCTTATGTTATTTTTTATTTCCTTAGTTTGTACCTTTGTTGTCATCATCAAAAAGGGAGAAATTGTTGAACCCTAGTTTTGATGATTACAAGGGAACAAAGATGCAAACTAAGTACTGGACTAACAAGTTGTTTAGGTGAGTGAATTTCAAGGTATCAATGAAAGGAACAAAGAGAATACTAAGTCAAGGAGGAAATCAAGTTTGGATTTTGAAAACTAAGTGATGATGTTTCTATATTTGGTACTGGAGCAGCATTGGAGCAAGAAGACTAAAAGCGAGGCTTTTTGTTTCTAGTTCCATTGTAAAGGAACGAATGAAAATGGTAAGGAACTATGGTAATTTAGAATGAGAATGATCGTCCAAAGGAACAGACGAATTGGCGCTAAACCTATAAGTTAAGAGAACTAACAATTATAAGGAACTAGACTTAGGATGAAGCATTACAACGGTACATTTATGGCAGTTGAGTAAATTATGCCTGGAATCTAGGTAGCCGTTTTATTTAAGGAAAAATCTGATTTGATGGAAAATATTTTTAAGGAAAAGAGTTTATTTTTTCAAAGATAATAAAAATACTTTTCGGTTTTTACGGAAATAATTTAAAGATAAATATTTTTATTAAAAGGATTTTATTTCTGTTGAACCCTAGTTTTGATAATGACAAAGAAACAAAGGAACAAAGTAAGTAGTGAACTAATGAATTATTTAAGTGTATAGTGTTTAAGGTATCAATGCAAGGAACTGGGAGAATACGAAGTCAATGAAGAAGTCAAGAGAGGATTTCAAAGGCTAAGTAAAGAAGTTTCTATGTTGATACTGGAGCAAGCATTGGATCAAGAAGAATAGAAGCTAGGCGTTTTATTTTCTAGTTCCAATGTAAAGGAACAAAGAAAGAATGGTAAGGAACTGTGGCAGTCTATTTGAGAATGAGAGTTTGTTCCTTTGTAAGGAACAAACTAAGTGGCACTAAGCGAATATGTTAAAGGAACTTAGTTAATAAAAGAAACTAGACTTAGGCGTGTAAATATTGTAACGGTTAAAAAGATATTTGAGTAAGTCATGCCTAAATTATAGGAAATTAGTTATATCTAATTTCAAATGATAAAATCAGTTTTAAAAAGAAAATCTGTTTAAGAAAAAGATTTTATTTTTCGGAAAATAAGAAAATAAATATCCGGTTGTTAGAAAGATTTTATTTAAAAGATATTATTTTCTTAAAAGAATAAAAATTCAGTTTTAAAGATAAAAAGAGTTTTTATAAAACTGATTTTCGGATAAAGCTCAAGGAACTCCTAATACTTAGGAGTAATAGCTGAAAAATATCCACGTTCATTTGTAGTTCATGGGACATGATGTGAAACGTGTTCCTTAGGGGAAGGAACATCATGGGTTAATGGACTAAACATGTACTCTAGCTTTAATCCCACGTTCTTCATGATTAACACTATAAATATAAAAGTCTAGATAAGTTCCAAATTGTGTCTGACTAAGTAATTAAGTGAGTTTAACTTATTAAGTGTCAGTGCCTTCATTCAATCATAATAGGCATTTGTTCTTTGCCTTCTTACTCTAATTCCACTAAGCTTATTTCGTTCAATTGTATTTTGGTTTTTGGGGTAAGGGAACTTTGAGTGAAGTTCTGTAAGAGAGAGGCTTTGAGTGAAGCTTGTATGTGTGAGAAAACTTCGAGTGAAGTTGAGAGGAACTGCTGTTAAGGGAACAGTGGCTCAGAAACTTGAGTTTAGGAACTCAAGGTGTGGCTCGAGTTAGAATTAGGTTGTAACAGAGTTGTTTGGCCTAATTAGTGAAAGTGTCGAGTTTAAAATCCCTAGTGGTCGAGGTTGTTTCTTCTTGTTGGGCCCAAGAAGTTTTTCCTCGTAAAAATCCCTTGTGTTCCTTTAGCTTGTTTATTCGTTTATGTTTTAATTTCCGCAAAAAGTTACGTTTATTTCTACACCTACAATTCACCCCCCGCTCTTGCTGTGAAGAGAATTCTTAGATATCTTAATGGAACATATGATCTTGGACTCTACTATCCAAGAAGTGATACATTCGAACTAAAAGGATATGCAGATGCAGATTATGCTGGAGATCTTGTAAATAGGAAAAGCACCTCAGGTATGGCACAATTCCTTGGTCATAGTTTAGTTTCTTGGAGTACCAAGAAACAAAACACAGTTGCTTTATCCACTGCTGAAGCAGAATATGTAGCTGCTGCTGCATGTTGCTCTCAAATGCTTTGGATAAAACAACAACTTAGTGACTATGGAATAAACTTTGAATGTGTTCCTATTTATTGTGACAATACAAGTGCTATAGTATATCTAAAGATCCAGTGCATCATCTAGAGTAAAGCATATACATATAGACATCACTTTTTAAGAGAAAATGTTGAAAAAGGTTTGATTAAACTTGAGTTTTGTCAAACTGATTATCAGATTGCTGATATCTAACTAAGCCTTTGCAAAGAGATAGATATGAAAAATTAAGGCTTGAGTTAGGTTAATAAAAATTAAGTGATTGTTCCTATGTCATTCCCCCATGTTTGAATCAATTTGAGTGACTTTGTGTGCTAAAAATAATTGTGTTTAATTGCCTAAGACCATTGCAAATTGGAATGTTGCAAAACATAAACATGAATTCAAAGAAATTAAACAACTCACAAATGTCACATAATACTCCCCTTACTGTTCCTAAGGTCAAGAAACATGCATATATGAAGGATTGATATGTAGCATTAGTTGTTCCTATAGCACAAGTTCCTTAGCATTTATTTTCTTTCAAAAATTAAAATTCATAAAAATCCGAAAAATCCGAAAAATCCCAAAAATAAGGGGAACCAGTTTAATTAAATCTTGGTTCTTATTTATCTTTCGTTTCTTCTTTTTATTTTTATTTTATTTTATTTTTTGCTTTATTTCTTTCCCGCGTGTCATAATTACTATTACATGCAAAACTTCCTTCTTAATTCATCTAAGAAACCGTGTTCCTCTCAACGCTTCATCTTCACCTAAACCGAAACCTCATCACACCCTTTGATACTCCATAAAAACCTCCAAACCTTCAAATCATGGCAAAAACTTCAAGAAACTCTCCTTTTCCAACATCAAAAACAACCGACACTTCAAAAATGGAAATTTCTTCATCTCCACACAAAACCCTTGAAACCGACATAATTCAAGAAAACCCCAGAGAGGAACAGCAATTAGAATCTCCTAGAAGGAGATGCGTAGAAGAAAATTGATTGGGGAAGACAGATGAAGAAGAAACCCCGGAACAATCTCAGGGGGAAGAAGAAGAAATGCACCTGTTCCTTCCAAAGGAACTGTTTCTTCGTCTTCCAAGAAAGGGTCGAACGAAGTGAATCTAGGTATTTTGGGTTTTTGCGTCGATTTAGAATGGGCTAATAAAATTGAATTTCAGAATTAACCTCCATTCTAAAGGAACAAGGCATGGAATTCTTGTTTGAATTCGCCTTTAATAATGCTCTTGTTCCTCTAGCTATGGATGAGTTTGTGCAAATTTGTTAATACTAATGGAACTTGCACAACTGAGTTAGAGGAAAGAAAATAAGGTTTAATCAACACTTTAAGCAAAGTATGGGAAGTTCCTTGCAAAGGAACTGATTTGTATTTTAAAGGAAAGGAACTGTTTCCTTTCCGAATTTTCCTCAAGACAAAATCTTAGAATATTTTGGAGGAACAGCTGGCCAAAACAAAATTAACCATAACCTACTCTCTCCCCTTCACAAAGTCTGTTTAATTGGTTTGGAGAGCACTCATTCCTCGAACTGAAAAGAGGAATGAAGTGGGTCTCTTGGATATGTGTTACATGTTTTGCTTGGACCACCACATACAAATCAATTTCCCTTCCCTCTTCATTCAACATTAACCCACTGTATTGAGAACAATTGTGTATTGGTACGGTCCTTGATAACTTCTTACTTCATCATTTGAAGTAAGACTTACGGGTTGGACCACAATGGAGTCAAACAAGGGAACATCTTGAATGAGAAGACCCTAAATGGACTTGGCTTGTCTGTCCAAGAAGGTGTTCTCATTCAAGGAAGAATGCTCCAGTTCCTCAGGAAAAAGAAAACTGCCCAAACTGACTTAGAAGAGGATAATGATGTAATCTTGGATAACCCTGTTCCTAACCGGAGGAACCGAAACCTAAGAGGCGCAAACACATTGCCATAAGCCTAAACCCTCTGTTCCTCTGAGAGTGAGAAGAGCACTCGTGAAAAATTGCTCAGTTCCTGTTCCTTCCAACGAGGACTCTCCTTAGTCCTTTCGGATAATGAGGAACAGGTACCTCACTCTCAAGGAACCTACTCCACCACCATCTCCCAAACTCTCTGTTCCTTTCACAAAATACCCTCCATTTCACCTTCTCCTTCTCTGTTCCTTCCAGTTTTGAGCAGTTGAAGGATGAAATAAAAGGCCAAATCCTTTTGCTTCCACCTCCACAACTCTTCCACCCACACCACCATTTCTTCCTCCCATTTATCACCCTTCACCTTCTGTTTCCATTCCTGGAACAGATGAGCCTTCAACTCAAACCCCTCCAGTTCCTTCACAAAAATCTCCCTTTGCCTCATGTTCTAAAGGTAAGGAACAGGACACTTCGGATGATACTAACTGGGTTAATGAAGTTGCCTTCCTGCACAACATATGAAATTATAATCATCTTCATTGGACTTTGGATGCCAAAACTGATACTATGATAAGTCTTATGAAAAGCTTGAGTGATACCGTTGTTGCGCAGCAAAAGAAGATGGACTCTATGGCCCGTGCCTTGGAGGAGCTGAAGGAACAGGTTGGACTCAATCATGGGGTGGTGATGAACAAATTGGAGGATGTGGTTGAAGAAGAAGTTGTAGAGGAACACCATTCCCCTTCCCTTTCTTAGTTTTTTTTTGTTGTTCCTGTTTCTTTAATCAAGGAACACAACTTTTGTTTTTTTCTTTTCTTTCTTTTTTTGTTATGGAACAAGTGCTATATAATCAATGACTTTTGCTATTATGTCTATGTTTCTAAATGATTTGCATAATTTCTTCCTTGGAATGGCTAGTATTATGTGATTGATGTTTGAGCAAGTTTACTCTTTGAACTTCTAACTTAACCACAATGGTGCTTGTATATTGGTCTTAAGGTGTTAAAAATCAATACATGCAGAGTCTATTCTTTTTGAGGATGACAAAGGGGGAAAGAGATTTAAGGAACAAACTGTACATAAACTTGAAAAAAGGAAAATTGAAAAAAATAAAAAAATGGATAAGGTAAATGAAAAATCAAAAATAGGTTAAGGTAAATGAAAAATCAAAATTCAGTTACTCACATAATTGTGTATTATTTTTCATTTTCTTCTTTATGTTTTTATTTCATTCACTTATATTATTTGTTATTTTCCTTAGTTTGTACCTTTGTTGTCATCATCAAAAAGGGGGAAATTGTTGAACCCTAGTTTTGATAATGACAAAGAAACAAAGGAACAAACTAAGTAGTGAACTAATGAATTATTTAAGTGTATGGTGTTTAAGGTATCAATGCAAGGAACTGGGAGAATACGAAGTCAATGAAGAAGTCAAGAGAGGATTTCAAAGGCTAAGTAAAGAAGTTTCTATGTTGATACTGGAGCAAGCATTGGATCAAGAAAAATAGAAGCTAGGCGTTTTATTTTCTAGTTCCAATGTAAAGGAACAAAGAAAGAATGGTAAGGAACTGTGGCAGTTATTTGAGAATGAGAGTTTGTTCCTTTGTAAGGAACAAACAAGTGGCACTAACGAATATGTTAAAGGAACTGTTAATAAAGGAACTAGACTTAGGCGTGTAATATTGTAACGGTTAAAAGATATTGGAGTAAGTCATGCCTAATTATAGGAAATTAGTTATTCTAATTTCAAATGATAAAATCAGTTTTAAAAAGAAAATCTGTTTGAAAAATATTTTATTTTTCGGAAAATAAGAAAATAAATATCCGGTTGTTAGAAAGATTTTATTTAAAGATATTATTTTCTTAAAGATTAAAATTCAGTTTAAAGATAAAAAGAGTTTTATAAAACTGATTTTCGGATAAGCTCAAGGAACTCCTATTACTTAGGAGTAATGGCTGAATTATCCACGTTCATTTTAGTTCATGGGATCATGGGACATGATGTAAAACGTGTTCCTTAGGGGAAGGAACATCATGGGTAATGGACTTAAACATGTACTCTAACTTAATCCCACGTTCTTCATGATTAACACTATAAATATAGAAGTCTAGATAAGTTCCAAATTGTGTCTGACTAAGTAATTAAGTGAGTTTAACTTATTAAGTGTCAGTGCCTTCATTCTCTCATAATAGCCATTTGTTCTTTGCCTTCTTACTCTAATTCCACTAAGCTTATTTCGATCAATTGTATTTGGTTTTTGGGGTAAGGGAACTTTGAGTGAAGTTCTGTAAGAGAAGGCTTTGAGTGAAGCTTGTATGTGTGAGAAAACTTCGAGTGAAGTTGAGAGGAACTGCTGTTAAGGGAACAGTGGCTCAGGAACTTGAGTTTAGGAACTCAAGGTGTGGCTCGAGTTAGAATTAGGTTGTAACAGAGTTGTTTGGCCTAATTAGTGAAAGTGTTGAGTTTAAAATCCCTAGTGGTCGAGGTTGTTTCTTCTTGTTGGGCCCAAGAAGTTTTTCCTCGTAAAAATCCCTTGTGTTCCTTTAGCTTGTTTATTCGTTTAAGTTTTAATTTCCGCAAAAAGTTACGTTTATTTCTACACCTACAATTCACCCCCCCTCTTGTAGTGTTCCTAGGGAAATAACAATTTCGTTTTTATTAATTAATATGTTATTAATTAAATCAGATTTTCGAGTAATGCTTAAAGTGGTTGCTAAAATTGAGGAGTAGTAAATAAAAACACTCCCATATTTAACAGCGTTCATGGAGATCATGGGATGTTTAAGGAACGTGTTCCTCCAAGTAAGAAACATCATGGGATAATGGTTTTTCCATTAATACATGTTTTAAACCCATGTTCTAAGATATTACCACTATAAATACTAGTGTCTAGTTAAGTTCCAAAGGGTGTCTGACTAAGTGATTTAGTGAGTTTAACTAAGTAAAGTGTCAGTGCCTTCATTCTCTCATAAAAGCCATTTGTTATTTGCCTTCTTACACTAATTCCAATATGTTTATTCGATTAATTGTATTTTGGATTTTGGAGTAAGGGGACTTTGAGTTAAGTTCTGTAAGAGAGAAGCTTTGAGTAAAGCAAGGAAAAGTGAGAAAACTTCAAGTGAAGTTGAGAGGAACATCTGTTAAGGGAACAGTGCTTCAGGAACTTGAGTTTAGGAACTCAAGGTATGGCTCGAGAATAGAATTAGGTTGTGACAAAAGTTGTTGGGCCTAATTAGTGAAATAGTTGAGTTTAAAATCCCTAATGGTCGAGGTTGTTTCTTCTTGTTGGGCCCAAGAAGTTTCTGTTGAACCCTAGTTTTGATGATGACAAAGGAACAAAGATGCAAACTAAGTACTGGAGTAACAAGTTGTTTAAGTGAGTGAATTTCAAGGTATCAATGAAAGGTACAAAGAGAATACTAAGTCAAGGAGGAAATCAAGTTTGGATTTTGAAGACTAAGTGAAGATGTTTCTATATTTGGTACTGGAGCAGCATTGGAGCAAGAAGACTAAAAGCGAGGCTTTTGTTTCTAGTTCCATTGTAAAGGAACGAGTGAAAATGATAAGGAACTATGGCAATTTAGAATGAGAATGGTCGTTTGTTCCTTTGAAAGGAACAGACGAATTGGCGCTAAACTTATAAGTTAAAGGAACTAACAGTTAAAAGGAACTAGACTTAGGATGAAGCATTACAACGGTACATTTAATGGCAGTTGAGTAAATTATGCCTAGAATCTAGCTAACCAATTTATTTAAGGAAAAATCTGATTTTATGAAAAATCTTTTTAAGGAAAAGATTTTATTTTTCCAAAGATGATAAAAATACTTTTCGATTTTTACAGAAATAATTTAAAGATAAATATTTTTATTAAAAGGATTTTATTTCTTTTTTATTAATTAATATGTTTTTAATTAAATCAGATTTCCGAGTAATGCTTAAAATGGTTGCTTAAATTGAGGAGCATTAACTAAAAACACTCCCATGTTTAACAGCGTTCATGGAGAATCATGGGATAATGGTTTTTCCACTAATACATGTTTTAAACCCACGTTCTAAGATATTACCACTATAAATACTAATGTCTAATTAAGTTCCAAAGGGTGTCTGACTAAGTGATTTAGTGAGTTTAACTAAGTAAAGTGTCAGTGCCTTCATTCTCTCATAAAAGTCATTTGTTCTTTGCCTTCTTACTCTAATTGTACTAACTTTATTCGATTAATTGTATTTTTGTTTTTAGGGTAAGGGGACTTTGAGTTAAGTTATGTAAGAGAGAAGATTTGAGTAAAGCAAGGAAAAGTGAGAAAACTTCAAGTGAAGTTGAGAGGAACAACTGTTAAGGGAACAGTGGTTCAGGAACTTGAGTTTAGGAACTTAAGGTGTGGCTCAAGAATAGAATTAGGTTGTAACAAAGTTGTTTGGCCTAATTAGTGAAGGAGTTGAGTTTAAAATCCCTAGTGGTCGAGGTTGTTTCTTCTTGTTGGGCCCAAGAAGTTTTTTTCCTCGTAAAAATCCCTTGTGTTCCTTTAGCTTGTTTATTTGTTTAAGTTTAAAATTCTGCAAAAAGTTATGTTTATTTCTACACATACAATCCACCCCTCCTCTTGTATTGTTCCTAGTTAAATAACAACTTCATTAACTAGGAAAGGACCTTAAGACTCTTTCTAAGGTCTGAGGGTCGAGAGGATGTCTTATATTAGAACTCAATAATTGTTATTGTGTTCCTTCGATAACTAAGAACATAATTTCTGCATCTGTTTTTGATTCTCAAGGGTTTTGTTTTGAAATTAAGAACAAGTGTTATTCCATTTCCTACAATAATATGTTTTATGCCAGTGCTAAATTGATAAATGGCTTATATGTGCTTGATAGGTCAGTATAAGTATATAACAAAAATCAAATGATTCAAACCTAACCTACATTTGACATTGTCGAATGGGTCATATAAACCAAAAGCGTATCCAAAAGTTACAACAGGATGGTATTCTTCCATCATCTGATTTCGAATCATTTCAATCTCTATGTGAATCAACAGGATGGTATGTATGTGAATCATGCTTAATGGGTAAGATGACAAAATCACCATTTACTGGAAAGAGTGACAAGGACAGCGATATCTTCGGCCTCACACATACGGATGTTGTGGTCCTATGAGCACAACGGCTATGGGAGGGTTTAATTTACTTCATTACCTTCACTGACGATTTCAGTAGATATGGATATGTCTACTTAATGAAACATAAGTCGGAATCTTTTGACAAATTAGAAGAGTTCTAAAATGAAGTACATAATCAACTTGGTAAGACGATAAAAGCATTGTGATCCGATCGTGGTGGCAAGTATTTGAGCCAATAATTTGATGATCATTTGGAGGATTGTGGAATTCATTCACAATTGACTCCACCAGGAACACCGCAGTTAAATGGTGTATCCGAAAGGAGGAATCGGACCTTACTGGATATGGTTTGATCAATGATGAGTCTTGCTGATATTCCGATTTCTTTTCGGGGATATGCTCTCGAAACAGTTGCACACACACTAGGAGCTCGTCAAAGGTTGTAGAAAAGACTCCATCTGAGTTATGGAATGGAAAAAGTCCAAACATGTCCTATATTAAGATCTGGGGATGTGAGGTCTATGTAAAGCGGTTACTATCAGACAAACTTGCACCCAAGTCAGATGAATGTCTCTTTGTGGGATACCCAAAAGAGACAAGGGGTTATTACTTTTATAATCGTAAAGAGAACAAAGTGTTTGTTGCTCATGATGGTGTCTTTCTTGAAAGGAATTTGTTTCTAGAAAGAGAAGTGGGAGTAAAATAATACTCGAAGAAATTCGAGATGAGAAACAACTAAACATGGTTCACACCATGCCAGAGACGGCCCGACGAGACGAAATTCCTGTCCAGGAGATGACGTATCAACCCGTGAACCTCCTATCGTCCCACTTGAATCTAATTCAAGCGAAAATCTTCAAGAAGTTGAAGAAAACATTTATGTTGATGCTCAGGCCCCGCGTAAGTCAAGTAGACCAAGAATTCCAAACAAGAAGCTGGTTGATTTCCTATTAACTGAAAACTCTGAAATTACTCCCTCTGTCTCAATTTATTTGCTACATTTTGCCATTTAGGTGTGTCCCTTATTATTTGCTACATTTGCCTATCTTACTACAAATGTTAATAAAACAAACAACTTAAACTTCAGCCCAAAAAATTATCCCACTGAAACAAATACCCTAAACCCACCCAACCCACCTAACTCTATTTATTACCCAACTTTCCCCATTTAACCCTACCCCAACCCCCCTATAATTGCTCCCTCCAAAACCCTAATCTCATTTCTTTCGTCACTTTCCTCTCTCTCCTTCTGACTCTCACTTTCCTCTCTCTTCTTCTTCTTCAAACCCTCAGATCTAGGGTTTTTCACTCCAAAATTGTTGAAAAAAACAGCAGATTAATTATCTACTCTTTTCTACGATCATTATAAACCTAATTTTTGTGGTTTTTGAGTGATTTTAGAAAAGCGAGTCCCTTGTTTGTTGGTTATTTTTGGGTATTTCATGGATGAGTTAACTCCGAAATCAAAGAAACGACTCTTTGATTTGATGGACGAGTTAGATACGGAGGCTAAAAACTCTAGGGTTTCAAAAAAACCCTTGGATTTTGGTTCGTTTTGTTGGGCTTGTGGCGCGCCTTCAAGAAAACCACCAGATCTTCAATTTGGTGGTGTAGTTGAGGGCAAAAAACCTGAAAACTTGGAGGATCCACCTCCGGAAGGCTTTAAATCATGGCGAGCTTACCTCTCTTGGTATAAAAACCATCTCGAAATGGTTTCCAAGCGTCCCCTTTCAAATTTTGGCTCAGATCGGTCCACTCCTTAACTTAAATCTCTGTTTTTAAAATTTTAGGAAGTTTTTTTAACATGCTTTGCCTGTGGGGTTGCGTTTGATTAGATTGCATGTTTAGGTTTTTGTGTTTTTTTCATGTTTTTGGCTCGATTTGTTTATACGCATGTTGTTTTTGCCTCGATCTGTTTAAAAACTTGTTTATTTTCCCTTGATTTGTTTTATGTATGTTTATTTTGCCTCGATTTTGTTATATATATGTTGATTTGCCTTGATTTGTTCGAATAAATGTTTAGGTTGCCTTGATTTGTTTGATTTTTCCCTTGATCTGTTGTTTTTGTGCTCTGAATGTGTATAAATGTTTGATTTGCCTCGATCTGTTTAGAAATATGTTTATTTTTCCTTGATTTGTTTTATTTCTGTTTATTTTGCCTCGATTTTGTTATATATATGTTGATTTGCCTTGATTTGTTCGAATAAATGCTTAGGTTGCCTTGATTTGTTTGATTTTTCCATTGATCTGTTGTTTTTGTGCTCTGAATGTGTATAAATGTTTGATTTGCCTCGATCTATTTAGAAATATGTTTATTTTCCATTGATTTGTTTTATTTATGTTTATTTTGCCTCGATTTTTTATATATATGTTGATTTGCCTTGATTTGTTCGAATAAATGTTTAGGTTGCCTTGAGTTGTTTAATTTTTCCCTTGATCTGTTCTTTTTTGGCTCTGCATCTGCTGGTGCTCTGTTAAGGTCAAAGGCCTCTGGTTGTGGTATCGGTTCTGGTTCTGGCAGTGGGTCATTCAGATCAAAAGTTGGGTAATTTTGTGGTGAATTAAGAGCTGATGGGGATGGTGTTGAAGTGTTATCAGTAGAACTGTCTAGGGGGGGCATAGCTAAGCTATGGATGCCAGACATTTCAAGCTGAGAAAGCTTCTACACTTTCCTCAAGTGAAGCTATGAAATCATAAATGACTTCTAAAAAACTCTATGATGATTTTTCTAAGAGTTAATCTACCCAAACCCCCCCCCCCAAGGAAATGGCTACTATTTGGTGTCTTTGATGGTGGTGGCTCGCTGTTGGTTGGTGTCTTTGATGGTGCTGGTGGCTGGCTGCTGGTTGGTGTCTTTGGTTTGGTTAATGGCAGTGGTGAAAAAATTTAATGCAAGTGCAAAAGTGGTTGTGTATAAATAGTCCCCTGTTGCTTAGAAATTTTTTCCAAGTTTTTTGGGGGAAAATTCAATTCCCCCTTAATTTCGAATTTTTGGGGAAAATTTCAAACCCCTGTTATGTAATTTTGCTTAAAAATTTTGGAGGGAAAATTTTAGTTCCCTTTGGTTGTATAATTGTAACTGAAATTCAATTCATTAATTATTCCTTGTAAAATTTTGGAGGGAAATGAAATCCCTCCTTCAATATGACTGGCGCCTTCTTTTAAAAGCATGTGGGCCAAGTCCTTTTTTTTGGCTTTTAATCTGCTTTCTCACACTATAATTAAGCACCATTACTTTTGTTTAATTTCCCCTCTGCACAGTGGGCCCCACTGTTTTCCTTGGTCTTTTTGAAAAAGTGCTTGTAGCAAATTAATTGGGACGGAAGGAGTATGATTTTGGAGAATTCAGAACCTACTACCTACAAACAAGCTTGACGAGCTCAGACTCTACGAAATGGCTTGAGGCCATGAAGTCCAGTTAGACTCCATGTCTGAGAATAAAGTTTGGACCTTGGTCGACTTGCCTGATGGGGTTAACTCTATTGGATGCAAGTAGGTGTTCGAATTGAAAACAGACAAAGATGAAAATGTATATGTCTACAAAGCAAGACTGGTTGCAAAAAGGATTCATGCAAATTCATGGCATATACTATGATGAGACCTTTTCTCCAGTGGCAATGCTTAAGTCAATTTGGATAAAATTAGCGATTGCTCCATTTTACGATTACGAAATTTGGCATATGGATGTCAAAACCGCATTCTTTAATGGGTAATTGAATGAGATGTGTGCATGACACAACCTGGTTTTGAGGATCCAGAAAATCCTAAAAGGGTGTGCAAGCTTGAGAGATCCATTTATGGATTAAAGCAGGCATCTCGGAGCGGGAATCTTCGGTTTGATGAGGCAATCAAACAATTTGGTTTCCTCAAAAGCGAAGAAGAATCTTGTGTTTACAAGAAGTTTAGTGGGAGCAGCCTAGTCTTCTTGGTTTTGTATGTAGATGACATACTACTCATGGGAAATGACATACGATGCTTGAGTCAGTCAAGGAATGGTTGAAAAGTTGTTTCTCTATGAAGGACCTTGGAGAAGCTGAGTACATACTGAGAATTAAAATGCATAGAGATAGATCTCGAAGGATAGTTGGGCTAAGTCAAGAAACTTACATTGATAAAGTCATTTCAAGGTTCAACATGGAAAACTCGAAAAGAGGATTCGTTCCCATGTCATATGGCGTATCGCTTAGCAAGAGTCAGTGCCCGACTAAGCCTGATGAGTTAAAGAGAATGAGTAGCATCCCTTATGCTTCGGCTATATGGTCTATCATGTATGTCATGATAAGTACTCGACCAGATGTTGCATATGCCTTGAGCATGTGTAGCAGATACCAAGCAAATCTAGGACAAGCACACTGGACTGCAGCTAAGAGCATCCTTAAGTACTTGAGGAGGACTAAAGGCTTGTTCTTAGTATATGAAGGTTATACTAATGCAAGCTTCCAAACTGATAGAGATGATTAACACTCTCAGTCAGGGTACGTCTTTCGTCTAAATGGAGGAACAGTGAGCTGGAAGAGCTCAAAGCAAAGCACTATAGCAGACTCTACGGCTGAATCAGAATATTTAGCATCGGTTGAAGCTGCTAAGGAAGCAGTTTGGATAAAGAAGTTCTTGACAGAGCTGGATATCATACCTAGTGCTCTGGAAGGGATTGAGTTGTTCAGTGGCAATAATGATGCTATTGCGCAAGCAAAAGAGCCAAGATCGCATAACAAGTCCAAACATGTAATGAGAAGTTTCATTCATTTGAGAGATAGTTGACAGGAATGATGTCATGATCTGCAAAGTTCACATGGATAAGAATGTGGCTAATCCGCTAACTAAACCACTACCTCAACCCAAGCATGATTGTCATGCTAGGGCTATAGGCTTGAAGCAAATGATGGAGTGACTTAATTAGATTGTACTACACTAGTAGAAAAAGGACAATTTTCGTCGCACGAAAGGGAAAACGACGCAAAAACATAATTTGTATCGCACGTAAAGAAGAGTGCGACGCACAATATGGGTACATAAGCACCAGATACGAGCTATATGCGTCGCACGTGCATAAGGTGTGTTGCAAAAGCCCAATTTGCGTCATAAGGTGTGTTACAATATGGGTACATAAACACCTTACTCAACGTGCGACGCATATCGCATCTTAAATCTCCCACAAGGCCCGATTCCCTTTTTATTTCAAAGCCAACCCGAAAAAAACTCTACACGCACGCCGTCACTCATCTCCCATCTCTCTCCCCCCTCCCTCTCTCTCTCTCAGTCCCTTCTTTCTTCTTTCTACTTCATGGGTTTTTCAATCCTCTGAAATCCGGACAAATTCTTGAATTCCATCTCCATCATTAAGCAATACTTTCAATGGATCAAACCCTAATTTTCGAATCAAGTTCTGACGATGAAGTGGGCCTCGATAATTCTTCCATCGCCGATAAGTTCGTGTAGAACACGAAGTTTTTTGGCGAGAACACAATTGATAATTGAAGAAATCGCCATAGAAGAAATCGCCATCGCCACTGAACTCGCAATTTGTGACTACACAGGTTTGATTTATTTTTCATTTTCGATCTGATTCATTTAGGGTTTTTTTTTCATTTTTTAGATTTGATTTTCTGTTTTAATTTTCAGATATGAAAATTTGTTTTTTCAATTTAGATCTGAAAACTAAAATCTTCATGTTTACTAAAACACAAGCAGCAGGTGAGGAGGAAGATTGATACAACGCAAGCAACAACATAACAACAGTAGCGGTGGATGAGAATAGCAGCGATACCGGCGGCAGCAGCCACACAGAGCAGCAACAATACCGGCGATAGATGCGAGTGATTCATGCTATTAGTTTTTCATTTTGTTTGCAATACATACTGTAAATTTATGTTTTTCATTTTGTTTGCAATACATACTGCAATACTGGAATTTTGTTGGTTTACTGTTTTGTGTTCGAGTTGTAAATTGTGAAATCATGGAATTTTATTGGTTTATTCTTTTGTGTTCGGTTCTTCTACTGATTCGAGAATCATTTTTTGTTCGCTTCTTCTTCTACTACTAAAATTATGGAATTTTGAATGCAGTATAGCCTAGTTCATAAAATTAATTTTTTTTAAAAAAAAATAGCAATTTGCGTCGCACGTAGCCCATGGTGCGACGCAAATCACTCATCTGCGTCGCACCCTAGGCAATGTGTGACGCACATTACCCTCTGAAGCTCTGTGTTGGGCTGGGGAGAGCCATCTGCGTCGCACCATATACAATGTGCGGCGCAAATAGCTGAAGATCAGCGTCTTTTGAGCATCCAACGCAGATCACTCATCTGCGTCGCACGTAGCCCGTAGTGCGATGCAAATCACTCATCTGCGTCGTACCCTAGGCAATGTGTGACGCACATTACCCTCTGAAGCTCTGTGTTGGGCTGGGGAGAGCCATCTGCGTCGCACCATATACAATGTGCGACGCAAATAGCTGAAGATCGGCGTCTTTTGAGCATCCGACGCAGATCATTAATAGTTCATCTGTGTCGAGACCTGTGCCATCGGACACAAGTCCCACGCAAATAGGGGTCTCGGGTCCAACGCAAATAAACCTTTTTCCCTTAGTGCTAGGTTTAGTGAA
Source organism: Beta vulgaris subsp. vulgaris (assembly GCF_026745355.1). Classification (NCBI taxonomy): domain Eukaryota; kingdom Viridiplantae; phylum Streptophyta; class Magnoliopsida; order Caryophyllales; family Amaranthaceae; genus Beta; species Beta vulgaris. The sequence goes on from NC_079202.1 coordinate 22,839,258, forward strand.
ACTTATTACAATGTAGAGACATGGTTTTGCTATTTTATGTTTATGAGAAATAAATTTTATCGTATTTAATTTATGTTTGGTATTAAATAAAATGTCCAAAATATATCTTGAATTCAATGGTTTTCTCAAATATGTGATTTGATGAATGAAACATCATAAGTGAACAGAATTCATAGAATATTAGACTTCCTAATCTAAGTCATTGAATTGGACATAAATGACACATTAAAGGATTAGCATATAAGAATTGATTGATAGCGCCGTTTTGTGGGATATGGGAACATGGAAATGTTTAATCGATCATGTGGATATGTATAGTTGGTACATGATCGAACAAGACCTACTTAGAAGTTTTATAATTTTGTAACTATAATAGTGGATTCCTAAGACATGAGTGGAACACTACTTAGCCTAATGATTGGTATAACTTTGATGTTGTCAAATGTCATGCCGTAAAAGGGGACTATAAAGGCTGCATTCGGGTTGTGCTAAAAGTTGAGTGGGAGTTTTGGTTGCCACAAGATTGAAAAGTCCTCCTATATTAGATGGGATGGGTGTCTTGGCCCCTTGGAGAGTAAAAATTAAAAAATGCATGGCCGTGCTCAAATGGATTATTTGATGATCATTTGTTTGTCAATTTGAACTCGAATCTCAAGGATTAATTTGAATACTAGTATGGATGATATAGATATATGGGTCATACTATCAAATTAGACACTGAGAGACTTAAGGAATTTGAATATTGCATACTCGTCTCAGACAAGTGGGAGATTGAAGGAATTGTGTCCTCGACTTTAATGCAAATACTAAATATAACATGGGTCATATTATGGAGATAATAAATTCATTAAATTGGGTCGTCTATACTTCTTACTAGAGAATGCTATAGAACTTCATATTTAGTAATTACTAAATTCAAAGCCCAATTAGATGGATCCTACAAGGTCACACTTACACAATCTTCATCAACAAAAGAAAGACCTAGAGCCCATAAAGGAAGTACTCTAGGGGTGGTCGGCCAAAGAGAAAGAAAAAGAGAGGATTCCTAACCTAATTTATTCCTATAATTAGGTGAGGGGATTAGAAAATAAAGTAGTCAGTTTCTCTCATTATTTTCTCTCCTCTTTTCTCTCTTTTCAAAAGCTACGTAATACTGCTCCAAGAAATAGAAGAGTCCCTCTTCCTTCCAACTAGCATTGGTGGAGCGTTGATCTGGATTGGTGGACCTAGTAGAGGAATCTCAATTGCGGTTCTATCTCCGGATCTCGAAGAGCTTTATGGAAATCACGCATCAAAGGTTAGTTCTTAACTATTATGTGATCTTTGAATGTATATGCATGAGATCATGTTTTAAGTGCTTATGAATATGATTCATGAAATTCCACTTACAGTACTTATAATCCTACAAATCCTATATGATCAAGAGCTTCAACTTCAGTTGGTTGCAATTGCAGTTATGTAAATGACTGATAAAATGGATGTCAGAGAAAGAAATAGATAAGCAGGGGGAGGAGTACAAGTATGGGCTAGTTGAAGATTCTCCCCTAGGTTACAACAATGACCCTTTATTTATATCTAAGAACTTTCCTCTATGGTCGTCGCTTTCTTCCACCAAAGTAGAACATCTCTCCACTTCCTCAAAATGCCTACAAGATCCTTGCTTGGTTTGTTGTTAGTGGACCCGCATATCGTTCCATCTCCTCTTAATTAACTTGATAACTGCCTTCACATATGAATATCTTTGTAATTAAAATTAAAAATACCTTTTCCAATTCAGCATTTTTTGGATAAACATCAATGCTAGTATTTCCTTTAACTACACTGCAAACACTATTTTCAGCACATCTTTTTTCCATAGTTATTCCATCATCTTGTAGGAACTAAAACCGCTAAGAACATAAATTAAACTTATCTGAAAACCGTGGCGTGAAGAATTCACTGCCCTAAAGTTGAATTTACCCCGCTACAACAGACGGCCTCATAGCAATCAACCTCCAGGGGTACACGGTCTCTGCGTTTCCAGTGTAGATGGAAAAACGGATTGAAAACGATCTTGAATATTGCCCAAAATTATTGAATAGAAAGAGAAATTATAGAGAAGAAGAAAGTGTTTATGATTTTCTGTGTGTTTAATGAGAACAGTAACCTCGGTATTTATAGAAGAATAAAACCAGAAAGTGAGTTAAAACGTGGTTATTAGTGGGAGGAGTTAATGGCACGTAATTAGGAAATAACGGCACATTAAGGGAGGAAATCAGGGGGAAAATGGTAACTTAATTACTAACTAAAAACGGTCATAAAACTGACAGATTTTTGACCCAAAACTTTAGTTAGCCAAAGCCCAAGGCCCATGGCTCTGGCTCGGACCGGGCGGGCGCGCGCGTGTGGTGACTCCACTCACCACATGCCCACTAAAAGTCCTTTTGTCACACAACTCAATGGGTATAGAAAGTGTAATGTATATAAACCCCTTACACTTCCTATTATTCTATGAATGTGGGACTCTTCACATTCTCTTTTGAAGCAACTCTTGAGTTTCCTTTAAAACACTTTTTATAATAAACTCCAGCAATCCCCCACATGATTCAAAAGAAGAAAACAGGAAAAAAAACAGGGCTGAAAACAGATGATCTGGGCAATAGATACTGAGTTTTGAAGTATTAATGTCTTATGGACTTGAATTGACACTCAGTGCATACAAATATGTCTTACTGTCGTAAGAGGTAGATTTCTCTTTGAACCTTTCACGAGGTTAGCAAAGCATAGTTGCGCACTCAACCTTTTTCAAATCAAGATACGTTCTCGCAAATATAATATAGGTGCCCCACAATTAGCCTGGATTCTCGTGAATGCTCTAGAGAGCCTAAGCCTTTGGACTCTCATAGGGATTGGGCGTAACCCCCACATTCACATAGGTAAGTTCATCAAGTTTGTATTGTCACAAACCACCTCAAATAAGGCTATGAACTTATTAAGAGCTTATGCTCAACCTTACACATATAACAGTAAATTAAAACAAAATACTACATCACTTTTATTAATAGGAATGGTAGTAGTACACAATAACTTGAGTTGTTTTGTGATTTCGTTTGACCCTTTGAACTTAGGAATTCCTAAGAAGCGTATCCATCACAATTCACTCCCCAATAGGCTTTAAACCCATTCCTTGTGCTGACTCCAGCACCATTTACAAAGGCCTTTGGTGAGAGGATCAACAATATTCCTCTCTGATTTTACATACTCGAGTGACAACACATTATCTCTAATTAGATTTCTAACTATGGCATGCCTTAAGCGAATATGCCTTCTTTTTCCATTATAGGCTTGATTATTCGCTACCCCAATTGCTGCTTGCGAGTCACACCGCATAGAAACTGAGGGAGCTGGCTTCCCCACAATGGAATATCAGCAAGCAAACTCCTTATCCATTCAGCTTCTTGACCTGCCAATTCTAAAGCAATAAACTCAGATTCCATTGTAGATTTGGCATACATGTTTGTTTTGATGATTTCCATGATATAGCTCCTCCAGTAAGAGTGAAAACATAACCGCTAGTAGATTGAATCTCATCATTATCCGACACCCAATTAGCATCACAAAATCCTTCAAGACACAAGGTGTCCTTTGATAATGTAGACCCCAATTGGTAGTGCCTTTTAGATACTTCAACAATCTAATCAAGGCAACCCAGTGCTCCCGATTAGGATTGTGAGTATACCTGCTCAATCTACTAACGCATAAGCTATATCAGGTCTAGTATAATTCATCAAGAACATTACACTACCAATTATTTTTGCATATTGTTCTTGTGATATACTATCACCTTTATTCTTTTTCAAATGAATACTAGAATCATATGGGGTTTTCACAGGAACACAATCAAATTGATCAAACTTCTTTAATATTTTCTCAATATAATGAGATTGATTTAAAGATATCCCATATGAAGTTCTAGTAATCTTTATTCCAAGAATAACATCAGCCTCTCCTAAATCCTTCATCTCAAAGCAAGAATTTAGGAAACACTTAGTTGCATTTACTACGTCTATATTGGTCCCAAAGATCAATATATCATCCACATATAGACATAGAAAACACAACCAAGTTCATCAAATTTGGAATAAACACAAGCATCAGAATCGTTTACCAAAAAACCATTTGACGTAATGGGTTGATGAAATTTATCATACCATTGTTTTGGTGCTTGTTTTAAAGCATACAAAGATTTAATAAGTTTGCATACCTTGTCCTCTTGACCAGGAACTTCACATCCTTCAGGTTGATTCATATATATCTCCTCATTTGACTCACCATTCAGAAATGCAGTTTTACGTCCATTTGATGCACAATTAAATCATGAATAGATGCAAGTGCAATTAAAGCTCTAATGGTGGCTACCTTGGTCACAGGAGAATAAGTATCAAAGAATCTAACCCTTGTTTTTGGCGATGCCCTCCAACTACAAGTCTAGCCTTATACTTGTCTAAAGACCCATCAGGCTTGCATTTCTTTGTAAAAATCCACCTACTGCTTAAGGCCTTACAACCTCTAGGAAGGTCTGACAAAATCCAAGTGTTATTACTCATAATAGACTCTATTTCACTGTTAATAGCCTCTAACCAAAAACTTGAGTCTACCGATCTCATGGCCTCAGCATAGGTTCTCGGGTTCTCTTCTAACACAAAAGCATTGATATCTTGCTCATCTAAGCCCTCTTTCTCAGCTAGAAAGGTAGTAATGAAATCAGGTCCGAAACTAGACTCAGTTCTAGCTCTCTTACTCCTTCTAGGTTCTAAGGTCTCACTAGATGATGCAATGTCATGATGCAAGCTAGAAGAAGATGCAGCAGGCAAGCATGATGTAAACTAACTTTCATAGGAAACAATGCTCAAAAAATTCAACATCTCTTGACTCTCTAATAGGACCAAAACCAGATGCATCCTTAAGAATGAGTCTATATGCAGCACTGTTAGACGCATAACCAATAAAAATACCATCTACAGTCTTAGGTCCAATTTTACTCCTTTGAAAGTCAGGAAGTCCTATCTTCCCTAAACACCCCACACTTTGAGGTATCCCAAATTCGGCTTGAACCTTTCCACAATTCATAGGGAGTCTTATCTAACTTCTTATGGGGAACTCGATTAAGGACATAACAAGCAGAAAGGATAGCCTCACCCCACATATTAGTAGGCATACCTGAACTAATAAGCATAGCATTCATCATATCTTTAAGAGTTCTATTTTTCCGCTCAGCTATTCCATTCTGTTCTGGGGTATAAGGAGCTGTAACCTCATGTATAATCCCATTTGACTCACAAAATTTCTTAAGGCAAATACCATCATATTCTCCACCCTATTTGATCTCACCCTTTTAATCTTAAGGTCCAATTGGTTCTCTACTTCGGCTTTATAGATAAGAAATTTCTCTTCTGCCTCATCCTTAGAACTCAATAAAGAAACCTTAGTATATCGAGAAAAGTCATCAACAAAAGTAATATAATATTTCTTTCCTCCCCTACTCATGGAATTCTTAAAGTCACCTAAGTCACTAATAAAGTAGAGGAGCGGGACACATTTTTGTTGAATGCTTTCTTAGGGTGCTTAGCTTCTACACACACTTCACATTTATCAAAAGAAGTATTGCTAAAGTCGGGAATAAGACTAAGCTGTTTTAGCCTTTTAATAGAGGCAACATTCACATGACCTAGTCTAGAATGCCATAAAGAAACAGACTCAGCAATATAAACAGAAGCAGTAGAGTTTTTATTATCAATAACAACATCCAAAACAAAAAGTCCAGCATTACAAAAGCCTTTACCCACAAAAATACCATTTCTGGTTAATACAAGTTTATCAGATTCAAAAGATAACTTAATCCCAGCTTTGTTTAAAAGTGAACCAGAAATGAGATTTATGCGGATATCAGGAGCATGCAGAACATTCTGCAAAGCAATGGTTTTCCCGGATGTTAATTTCAGGAAAACCTTTCCTTTGCCTAAAACACTCACAGTGCTTGAGTTTCCCATGAAGATGCACTCTGATTCTGGAACTTTCTGGTAGTCCTGGAACACTTCCTTGTTGGCACAGATATGACGGGTTGCACCAGTATCCACGATCCATTCTGAAACATTGCTTACCAGATTTACCTCGGACACCACAGCAGCAATAACATCATCTTCAGCAAGGTTGGCTTGAGGTTTGTTGTCTTTGGCTTTGACTGGAGCTTCCTTCCTTTGACGGCACTCCTTGGCAGCATGCCCATACTTACCACACACAAAGCAGTTACCCTTAAAATTTACCTTTTCCCTTGAAGTTGTTGTTATTCTGCCTTGTACCATGAAACTGATTTTGGCCTTTGCCTTTTGGTCCTTTACCTGCAGCAGTCTTACTTTCCACAAGATTAGCAGAACAAGAAGAATGATCAACTGATTTTCCCTTTATTTGGATACGGCTCTGCTCCTCAATTTTTATATGGGACACTAACTCTTGAAGGGTAAAATCTTTCTGCCTATGTTTTAAGGAATGAACAAAATTCTCCCAAGAAGTAGGCAATTTTTCTAGTAGGCAATTGGCTTGGAAAAGGTCAGGAATGGCCATACCCTCGGCAACAACATCAGCACATAAATGTTCATACTCATGAACTTGATCAAGGACAGGTTTCTCATCGCTCATAGAAAACTTCAACCAGAAACAGTAACCTCGGTATTTATAGAAGAATAAAACCAGAAAGTGGGTTAAAACGTGGTTATTAGTGGGAGGAGTTAATGGCACGTAATTAGAAAATAACGGCACATTAAGGGAGGAAATCAGGGGAAAAACGGTAACTTAATTACTGGCTAAAAACGGTCATAAAACTGACAGATTTTTGACCCAAAACTTTAGTTAAATTTATTCCCCAGGGCCCAAGGCTCGGGCAGGGGCGTGTGGTGACTCCACTCACCACATGCCCACTAAAAGTCCTTTTGTCAGACAACTCAATGGGTATAGAAAGTGTAATGTATATAAACCACTTACACTTCCTATTATTCTATCAATGTGGGACTCTTCACATTCTCTTTTGAAGCAACTCTTGAGTTTCCTTTAAAACACTTTTTATAATAAACTCCAACACATCTTCGTATAAAGGCGCTAAACATAATTTCATTTCCCCCGACAATCGTATACTCTATTTGCAAAATTTGTTCTAGTTCATAATAATAGTCTCTGTTCAACCAAAATATAAATGAATCATTTTACAATAGCTTAAATTTTGATTTCATAGATTATGCAAATGCAATGTCAGCCTATTTCCCTCCAATTGATCAGTAAAATAAGCTCAACAATAATTTCGACGAGACCTTCTACAAATATGTCTAGATAAAATTTCAGATTTTGTGAATTTGATTGGATGAGTATAAGACGCAAAGGATTCTATCTAAAAACTGGCTTTTGGTGATAGGATCCCTAATTTATTACAACAGGCAGACTTCGTGAAGTCCCCCCCATAACAAGTGCCAAAAACCTGAAATAGAGATCTAAATCTTGTGGAAGAAGTGGGACATTGAAAATCTTCCGTCACCGAGTTACTTGGAAAATGCCAAGAGATAAAATCTTCTTGTTTCAGCTTCTCTCTCCTTTGTTAGTTTGACTGGAGCAAAATAGTGTAACCTTTCTATAAACAATCGATTATATTGGTCAAATACCAATATGTGTGAACCATTTGCTGCACCTTAGCATTTCCAAAGCCTAGCATCTGACCAACTACTGTTTGCTTCCCTTAAATCGTGTTGCCCATTAATTTGTTCAACAAATATTGATTTTATTTTTTCTTTTTCTTGTCAAAGCTTAAGCTCATATATGAGGAACAGAATCATCAAAGCATACTTTTCTTTTCCCTAAAAAAAAAAACATACTTTTTTTTTCTTCTCTAATTTCATTATGTCCGCGACAACCTTAACCCTTATACGGCAAAAAAGAAAGAGAACCACCATAGTGGCTAAAGTTAGAGCCAGTCACTAGGGAAGAGAGAAGCATATAGATATATCATCCAGCTGTATTTGTTGATTCACAAATTTAAATGAGATCCCTATTGCTATGCTCATTCGACGAGGATAACTGAAACATCAGAAATGCTATTGAAAGACTGCAAGACGCAGAGCTAAAAACAAAATCAATCAAGGACAGCCAGGATTGCACTTCATATCCTTCCACGGTATCATTTTCCTACGATCCCTTCCCCTGAAAGATCTGGCTTTGAGGGCACTGACAGGCTTGCACAAGCTATCAATTGCATTGCTAACCTTTCTTCCTTCTAAGGGTTGAGAAGCCTCGTTTAGGTAGACGTCAAAGAGCATGGCAAGACAATGCACTTGATGAGATAAGATCCAGTTTCCTTGATCCGAAGGTAACATCTTTAGTATGTGAAGATTGACCTACAACAAGAGAGTAAAACATTCATGTGAGAAAGTGACCAAAGTTTTTCTCGCAAAAATAAGAGTGGTCAACGCTAGAAATCATCCAGTCAATACTGTAAAAGTGACCAAGGTTTTTCTCGTAAAATAATTTACTTTGAGGTTTTAACTTGCCAAAAAAATCTAAAAGGTTTTTTCTCGCAAATGATGAATATACAAGGTCATTTGTGACAAATTTTCCAAAATGACATTTGATGCAACAAGACCACCCAAACAAGATACAAAAAGAATTGAAGCAATGCAAGGTGAAGTTTCAAGAATCCCTTCAAAAGAGAAGGTGAAGTTTGTAGAATTTTATCAGAAATAAGCTTCAAATTGAACAGCATAAATCAATTCAGTAAAACTCAGTTGAGAAGAGCAGAGCCTTTAAAAATTTATTGACTACCTCAGCTTCCATGGCACGAAGTTCATTGTACCATACGTGATCACCGGATGAACTGTTTCCACCAGGAGATTGAGAGTGTAAAGTCAATCTGAAAAGAGGGGGCCTGAGTGGATACTCCAAGCTTATACTAATCTGTCGTTACAGAAAATCAGTCAGCATATCAACAAAAAGACCAAACAAAAGAGACAAAAGGGACGTGAAGTTCTGAGAATTCGCTACCTTTGCTTCAAGGTCGACATTCCCCTCTTCCACATATCTTTTATTGGTTAACATTAGATTAAAGTCTTTAACTCCATAATCCACCCATGATATCCCCTCGACAACAGCACATTTGTTTTCCCTTTCAGTTTCCGCAGACTCATCTACTTCACTTTCACTATCCAATATGAGGTCTGTATCATCGTCATAGTGTCCAAAACTATGGCTTCTGGTAGTTTTGACAGGAATTGTGAAACTTTTTGAGATAAGTGTCTTCCTTTTAAAATGATTGGTACCTGATTCTTGATTCAGATCAGCAGTACAAATATCATCAGTCACACCTGCTGGAGGAATCAAAGATGGAAGCTCCCCATCTTCTGTTACAATCCCTATCTCTTCCTTAGAGGAACCAGCTCTTACGGTCTCATTAACATCCAAAGTATCACGGTCTTGATCAATGTCAGCTCTAGGTAAAGAAGCATCTTGGTTAAGAGAGGATCCTACAGGTAACCACCTGCGCACAAAGCACAGGTGTTCCTGTGTGGCCCACGGAACACTTTGACAGTTCAGATAGGGCCATGTAAGGTTTGTAAGTGAATCAAGCTGTTCCCTGTAAGCCAAAAATAACACTCAACAAAACAGACTCAACATGGACAAAAAGAAAAAGATAAGCTAAGATTATATTCAATCATAGCCAACAAAAAATGCATTCTCAAGAACAAATATTTGATTGTGTAATCAATCATACATACAAAAGTCAGCAGCTGCAACTAAACCAAAATAGCTGGGATTCATACATCCAAACTCAGCTACATTCTGGTTTTTCTTAATATCTCTCAAAGCCACTGCCTTGCACTCTATATTATTACTTAAAAACCTAGAATATAAAGCAGTGACTCACACAAGTGCAAGCTGAGCCTTCTTCCTCAACCTTACTCTTTGCACCACCGTCTGCACTCGATTTTGCTGCCGATAGAGGGAAAGTCCTGAGATAACAGCATCTTTACCAAATTCAGACTTAGAAGATTCATTACTAGTCAGTGCGGGGGACACCTCCGGCAAAATATCAATTCCTGCCAAATGCTGGGCCCACTTATATGGCCGCATAGTCCGTGTTTCGTCGAACTCTGCTCCATTACCCGAGAGAAGCTTAGCAGACTGCACCAGTAGCATAGCAAAATTTTAGCGGCGAAATGACCAAGTTGGTAAAAAGAAATAGAACTTGATGACAACTTGGTAAAAACAGTAGCTTAGGTGATATTTTGGTAAATAAAAATAGGTTTAGATTCCATTTTGGTAAATAAAAATAGGCTTTGATTCCATTTTGGTAATTAAAAGTAGGTTCATAGTTAAATAAACCACAATATTTATTCTCTATCAAAATAACCCAGTATTTTTATTTTTATTTTCTGTAAATTCCAAAAACCACCTAAGAAATATGGTATTTTTCAAAAGTCCAACCTTAATTAGTTATATATTATAATAGAAACACTTCAAAAAGCTATGTAATAATTGTTGATGAAAAAATATATATAATGGTAAATATATATTCTCCCTCCATTCCTTATTGGTTGTTCCTAGTCTGATTTGCACATTTGCCAATTCACATCTTTGACTATAAATATATGAAATTATGTATTTGTAAAAGTTACAAAATTTTGATATTATTAAAGTACTAATCACATGACTCTGTTTTTTCTTATATATCGAGAAAAAATTATAAGATTCTATATTTTTCCAAATAGTACCAAGATTCCAACTAGGAACATCAATAAGGAAAGGAGGGAGTAACACATTCACTATATGTCACTTTGTATAAAATCTATTCAATTAAATAAAGCTTACTTTATAGTTTTAATCAATGAGAGCAAGCAATTCTAAGCCAAGAAATGACTTGGTTAGCTAATTAATTGTTATTTTTTTCCGTTGATGAGATAAATCTATCATTAAAAGATCGTTCGACATCATTTTGGCTTTTCAATATACATTTGTAATTTTTTTCTATTTCTTGAATGTTACCTGGTATGTTAAGTATTTATTATTTTTACATGAAATTGCTACAATAATTTCAGTGTGACTAAATAATATTATGGTTTAGATAATTTTGTAAAATTTACAAAGCGAACGTGTAAAGTAATGTGTTTTTTTAAAAGTAAAACTAAGTAGTGTTTTCTTAAAAGTAAAACCAAGTACTGATACGGTTTTTTTAAAAAAAAAATCTTTTTAGCTGGTTTTTTGAAATTTACCGAAAAAAAAATTCAGGTTACAAATGTCAAATCTAATATTCTCGTCTATTTGACTAGAAACCAATTTTTATTTACCAAAATGGAATCCAAACCTATTTTTCTTTACCAAAACGCAACCTATGCTACTTATTTTACCAAATTGTCACCAACCTTGAATTGATTTTTTTATCTTATGCTACACACAATAACTAACCCTTCTTCCCCAAGCACAATAATGTATAGAACACAGTTTCACACAATAGCTAAAAATCATCCAGCAACTAACACGACATAAACAAAATGATCATACCTGCTGAGGTAGTTCAAGGCCCTTGTCATCAGGGAATAAATTGCAAATTATATTATTTTCAGGCTCTTGATCAGAACCCTCAACGCCCACACATACAACATTCAGCTTATACAGATACTCAAACTTCAAAGTAACAAGTCTGGGAGGCTTTGGATCAGAAACCTCGTCGTCACACACATGGAGAATGATTCTAAGCGGATGAGGTTGATATATTCCAGCTGTCTCAATATTTTCCTTGCCAGCCACCTTTCTGGGCCGTTTTCTCCTCCTTTGGCCATCATCTTCCTCATCCACTACATCATCATCAATCCGCGAATTCTCCTGCATGGATGATATGCCTGGACAACAGAGCTTGTCAGTCCATTCACACAAACGAATGAAAATGATATGTGTAGCTTATTGACTAGGCTTCGAATCATTAAACACTGAACTCCATTGGCATTAGGACATGTCGTAGCTACTGCCTGGATTTGCCTTTTGTTTTCTTAACTGAAGCAACAAGATTAACACATGAAGATATATACTAATATAGTAAGTGGGCATACATGGAAATATTAGCACATGATGCATTAGCCTCTTTAGGACATGGTTAACCATCAACCAACTTTCTTCCTCTAAAGGTAGGGACAAAGTTGTCATATCTCTTGAGGTATACTGGACAACCGACCATTTAACTTTCTTGCCTCCCCTTCTCAGTCTCTCATATTAATCGCAAATAAACGAGAACTCCTTCTCCCACTCTGTTTGTTCATTTAAATATTCTCTCTTTGTTTGTTTGCTTTTCATCAACCCATCTGATGTCACTGAAACACCTCCAAGTACACATCAAAAATACTTAGCCTGAATCTACTTAGATTGAAATGCTTTTCAAAGTTAAATTGTGATTCTTACAGAACATATCCACACAGTAGAGCATGCAAATCACTAGATTCCACAAAATTTTAACCAGAAGTAACTTGACTCTTTGTTTTATCAAGAATTACAATAATATGCACCATTTTCTTACAAGTGAAATTTACACTAATCATCTCTCCTTGGAAATTACTACCCCTACAGACAACAGCGAGAAGAAAGAACTTCATGAAAACTTTTTCTATAAGTCTTCCTCCTGGTGCCAACAAAGTCATGAGAAAGTCAGCTGATCTCCCAAACACATTCAAAGGTTTTAAGCACCCCGCCCCCCACCCGGAGAAAGTGGCATACACTCTCCAATTCTGCGGTCGCCGCTAGACCTTGCCACCAGTTTGCAGCAACTTCACTTTAAAAATCCACTAGCTTCACGCTGATTATCATCCCTAGAATTTGGTACCTGAAGGGGTTCAAATCAAGGTCTAGCAGTTGTCCATACCTTGGCCACAATGACTTCTTTGCGACTTTACCTATAATCCTGCTATCTTCACAGCGAAAATAAAGATTATATAATAAGCCAGAATTCAAAGAGGTCAAGACCAGGTTATATTGACAAGACAGAGTGACAGTATATTTCTATTGATGTTTATAAAAACAAAATAAGAGCTCAGCAAATCGGGACATTTCCAAAAGTTCTGTTGGAAGAAGGTTACGAGAATTCATTATACTGTTACGAGAACTCATTATACTGTGACATAGTAGCTGCTAGCTATCTCTTGCATTGACAGAATGTGGGAGTATCACCGAGTTGGTTACTAGCAAGGAAAGCCAAACGACGAGTTAGGAGGATGATCTACACTTTAGCTATTTGAAGTTAACTATATTCCATACATAATTTGTGAGAATTGGTAGCACTAAGTCTTGCACAAACATGACTTTGTAAATACTGAGCATATATGACTGAAAAGATCTAACCTATGATACTCGGACTCAGGTACGATGGATTAAAACGGGTACGGATCTGAGCGTTGGATCCTTGAAATCTCAAAATCTAGGAATTGGGGACACATTTTAAAAGGACTCAGAATATGAACTTGAACTCGAGGACACAATAATTTTTACAGTTTTAGTACCAATTTTTAATTTTGGAAAGATGTTTTTCTTTTAAAAGTATAACCAAAAACTAGCTTTTTCCTGTAAAATTACAATTTCCTGTCAAAAATTTAGGCTTACACAGTGCCTTTACTTAATTTTTGTAGAGAATAAAAGTATAATATAGTATGCTAAGTGCATGGGGAATACACACTAATGACCTATCATAACGAAAGTACTTATAAGGTTGCACAGGGAAACACAATACTTATAAGGTTGCACAGGGAAACACAAAAAGGAGACCCACTTGCCCAAACAAAGTAATAAAGTCATTATTTAGTTTAAAGGAGAGAGAAAGGCTGAAAGAGAAACAAGAGAAAAGAAAAACATAGAAAGAGAGAGAAGAAGGAAAAACGCAGAAAGAGCGACAAAAGAAAAATGCATAAAGCACTGACTTCCAACGATGGCTGCCTGAGGAAGAAGGAAGCGCCGGGTCCAATTTCACCTACCCAGGTCCGACTCGTATTCCATGTCCACACCCGAGTCGCATCGTGCTGAGACGGGTAAATCGGCGAGTCCGAGCATCACTGAATCGAACACTTCAGAACTTGAAAAAGGAAAAACTCAGATGGCAAAACCACATAATCATGTTTCCTTTCTAAAAAATAGAAGATTAAAAGAAGTGACACCAGAATGGGAGGCAACTGAACATTCTCGATCACAGATTTTTCTCAAAAACGTTGACAACTATATTACTATTATTTTCAGTAATAAAAGTTTCCACGGACCAAGAAAAAAGTATGCTCTGCTAAGAATACCAGGAGTCACTATGCAAAAAGGAGGATTTGTGTGCTAGTCACATTATCATTTTGTTAATATAGGTTCTCCAAAAACCTCTAGATAACGAGCACAAAGTGATCCCAGCATAATAGCTCCTTCTGGAAAGAGATGTGTGGAAAACCTATTTTCGAGAAAAATATATCAATCATCTTTATCCACAATAGAGGAGGGCCATCAAGCTGATTGACATGACACTTAAACCCTTGATATCACCTACTGACCAAAGCCTGCAGGCTACATCTTTTTGTGCACAAGAATATCCACATCATCAAAACTGTTTTATAAAATTTGTGCTAAAAAAGCACCAATTTCAGTTAAATAACGAGGAAAGATAACCTCTATCTGATGGAGTACAAACCGAACTGAATTACCATCAAATAGTATTTTCTTACCAAAAGAATAAATGAAGTTTCTAGAAAACCTTCGTATGGTACTATATTACATCCTGATGATACAGCACAACCTTCACATGGTACAATAAGACATCCTGGTGTTGACATACAACCTTCAAGTCATCAAGTGCTACTATAAAACCTATTTACGGTACTAAGTGTAACCACGAAATCTGATAGGGGTACCACCAGAACACTTCTTATCACAAACGGACAATCTCTTGTTTGAAACTATCAGTGCACTCACAATATAGATGATAGCGGTATCTCAGCACTCATTTAAAAATTGTTGCAATTAATCTCATTATTTCAAAGCATATGACATGACCAGAGTAGTTAGGTTGTGAATCTATTGACTACAGTTCATCCTTGGACTGCATGCATTGTAAAATAAAGCAAGAAAAAACACCAGATGAATCTCCAAATTCTATCTTCTGAAATAGCAAGATTCAGGAATTTTGACAAATTTCTTAGTTACCAGAATTCTCAAATCATGTAGGTTCCTCAAAAGGAGATTTCAAGACAGTACTATCATCCCTCACCATGGACATAGAGACAAGGGCCTGATGTAACAAAGAAGAGCAATAAAGTAAAGGCAAGGAAAATGAACTTTGAAGGATGCTCTCTGCCTATCTCCCTGTCTATTCTTTCCTGGAAGGGAACTTTTAGCTGTTTATGTTTGACTAAGGGGGAAAAGAGAAATGTGGGAGGCTCAACCAGAAAGATTTCACATAGAAATTATAGGCTATATATTTTAAGGAACCTGCATATTAGACTTCCAGGGCAAGTTTGAGAATCATGAGTACCTGCCAAAGTATCCATTTTTTCCTTCAGAAAACACATGTCTATTTTTGAACACTTGTAGAAAACAAAGTAACTATCAAAAGGAAAACCGCAAAACGTTTGCCAACAAAATATGCTTTCAAAATTAAGTCAACTCATTCTTGGCTACTCACTCCAGTCTATAGAGAGACTCTCAGCGAAAATTCATCTACTCTCCTAGCTCTAGATTGAGAAAATCACCAATGAGTCTCTTGATCCTACACGGCTACACGCTTGGAAACACATCAGAAAACCAAAGCGTGGATTATGCACTAGGGTGCACCATGCTCATTGTGCACCCAAAAAGAACATGTAATTTATATGAAAGAGCACGAACATTTTTCAACAACTTTTCTACGTTAAAAAAGAACACACGACTTACAATTAAAGAACGTGTATATTTATATTTATAAAAGAACGAATGTCATAATGAAAAGAACATATAATAAATGAACATCTACACTTAAGGTAAAAGAACATATACCTTTTAAATTTAAATTTGAAAAAGGAATCTTTAGTTGCAAAATTTAAGGAAGCAAATAACAATAATTTTCTAAAATTATAGACTCTAAAAATGATAAAACAACGTAGTTTAGAAAAGGGTGCACCATGCTCTACATGCACTTGGGTGTATGTACTACAAAGGGATGCTATGAACTACAATAGCTAGATCAGAAAAGTGATGATGCTTAGAGACTGAAAATGAACGTCAATTGATTAAAGGGAAATTACATAAAGTAGATAATTTTCAAGACTTCCAAAGGCTTGAAACTCACATATTTCTCCATACTTTTCCCTTCTTAATTTCTGCTATATATACCACTTCGATTCCTCTCTTTCTCTAACTTGGTGGATATTATCGAAAAGTAATATGAAGATTTGTTTTTCGGTGCACCCACACCATATAATGAGTTGCGCACGCACCTCTTTCTGGGGAAAGATTCTTTTCAGGGTTTATTTTCTTATATAAATACTTTCTTTGTCCGTTTCTTTCTTCATTCACAATATTGTTAACCTCAAACACATAGCCTACCTTTCTTCTCTAGGCTTTGAACAGTTCTTAAGAAATTCCAACCTTTAAGTTCGGGATATAGAATTCAAAAGTGGTGTGTCAACCTTAGGGGGGTTCGTCATTATAAGCATGCATGAGGGTGAAATTCGCTTCTAAGGAAGTGGCCTCCACACAACAGCGCAACGTTATTCTTATGAGATTCAATTAAGTATTATCATTTCTTTGTCTATAATGATTCTTGATCAACCAATACTAACTCTGTAGCTTCTTTCACAAACTTCCTGATAACTTAATTGTATTATGCTTTCGAATCCTTTATATAAGTTCTTAGCAAGGGATATGTAATATAATGTGACACTAAACTGAACCCATTTGACCCCTTTGAACAAACTAAACCCAGCCTCCATCAATCATATTCTATAGTGTGGAGATACGAAGAAGTTTGTATTGTAGGACTACAAACCCAAAAACAAAATGAAGATACACAGATAAAGAAACAACAAAAAAAAAAAACCCCAAAGACCAAATTAGACAAAACTTTAACTAAAGACACTAGGTTAAGGAGGAGAACCAAATTAGAATCCTGTCATCCATAGTGAACCCTGTAATACTATGCACTAACATGTATCTACGAGTAAGATCATCTCATACCCAGGACTAGAGAGAAGTGGAGTAGTTTAAAAGCAATAACATTTTGGACCCATCTCTAACAACTTTCTTTCATGTTCCCAAAATTCAACACCCAAGCCCCATAATCGGTATGTTCACTACTATTATGCTCCATACCAATATACTCCATATCCCACATGTGCAATTCTTGCTCCTTCCTTACACCTCATTCTCTCCTATATTTTTCTTCTCATATTTCTCCTCACTTCCCTAGTTCCCTCTAGTCCAGTAAAAGGAGCCCACAGGCCACAACCATCTTTACGGGTAAATTTATGACATGCAAGTATGAACTAGTTTGTGGCAAATTGGAATGAAGGTTTGCTTGAGCTTGTGCTCATGTGGGCGGTGCAACTGAAGATTAAAGTGTGTTTGAAGAATAGTAAGTTATCTATGATTGACAGATGGTTGGCCCAAAGAACACAACCTATATTTAGTTTTAATAGTATCCCAGAATAGCGTAGTAGTATGTTAATAACAAGACAAATTATACTAGCTCGTTCCATCAATAACATTTTTTCAAGTGGGATTAGATTCCCCATATTGGACTAAAATAAACACCTCTATATAAAAGAGAAATTTCATTGGTAAAAAGAAAAAAATCAAGTACAGTTCTCTCCTAGGACAAATATACTCAAAGATGGGGTTACAAGTCTACAATTTCAATGTTTGGGCTGAGCGGTTAATCACCTCCAACTTAGCCATTGGATTCTTATTCTTTAGTGCTTATCAATCACACAAAACTTGTTGGCTTGAATAAGAATGATAAAGAAGGGTTTGGAGTTTGCAAGAAAGCTCCTATAGCCATATTGGCAGCGCACATGAAACGGAAAGAAACTAGCATATCTTTTCCTAGCCACCATCGATTAAGAAAACGGAAAAGCCTCTAATTTACTCAACTCTTAAAGGGCTTTAGCCCTAATTAAAGAAATCAAGCTTCTTATTTGTAAGCACTATGTTCATGCAATTCAGTAATAGCTAATTATTCATATAGGCCAAACACTCCGCCAAAGACGCAAAACTAATTTTTTATTTTGAAAAAATTAAGAAGGAAAACAATTGCAGATACCAGTGTCTTTACATGTTTGCTGCCGGATAAAGACTTGAGCATCTTTCAAGCTTCCAATAATTTCCAGCTCGATATGCTCCCCAAAAGCTTCCTTTTGAGCCATGAACTGTGAGTAAATAATATACAATGGCAGCGGAAGCAACTCTGCTGCATGTAGCTGTTTTTGTTTCTTTGTATGTAAAAGTCCTAGTTGATTTTGTGCAGGCAATGATGCTTTCTTCAAAGCCTTGAGATGCGAGGGTAGACTTGACAAGAACTTCTTTCTGTTGGCAATGGTCTCCAGGAGACTTTTCTTCTTCTGTTCGAGCAACTCACGAAGCTTGCAAAGCTCTTTTCTCTGTTAATTAAAAGTCATGTCAGCAGTTATCCCCAGTATAACTTCCTCCACACAACTAATTTTGTAGAAACGGTATAATGTATTAATAAAAGAAATTTGAAAAGTCTAGACAAAATGGCCAGCTAAACAATAGAAAATCAGAAAATAAAGCTTTCCAGCCCATTTTGTATCATGAAGAGAAAGCCTAGTTTTATTTTTTCCTTTGGGGGGGGGGGGGGGTTATCAAAAAATGTAATCATACAATCAAATAGTCATTCTAACTCAGTTATAGTTAAGGATCAGTGGAACCAATCAACTACAACCCTTATGTTTCGAGAGGATTAGAACTTTCCACTCTTAGTGAACTCACTCTTACAGCGTTTTTTGGTATTGGATACACAAAATGGAAGGAAAGGGGCGGAATGGGAGAGGAGGGAAGGTAATGAAAGGGAAGGAAAATATTTTAGATACTTCTCTTAACAGAGAAGATGAGGTAAGGGGGGGGGGGAGAGAGAATCAATTAGCACAATTACCTTTCATAAATTCTGGATTTTGATTAAAAAAAATCTGAATACATCACCTAATTTCTGATATGTTTTTGCCAAACAAAAAAAACATCATCCCAAAAGTGATGGAAAGGAGGGCAGAAAGAAAGTGAACAGAGAGAGGGGGTTTGTACTGTTGAAGATAGGGGAGAGAAAGTGATGAGAGAAAAAAGACAGTGGAAGGAAGGAGAGAGAAAAGTACAAGGGGTAATCAGAAAATACATTTGGGAAAGTATACCTCATTTTTCATTCTCTTCCAGATCTTTCCAATTTTGGAGAGATTTGTTTACTGAATATTGTTGGGAAATAATTCCTTCCATTTCCCTCCCCTCCATACTTTGTCATCCAAATAAGAGAAAACTCTCCCTTTCTTATGTCTTCCTTTCCCTTCAAATCTCCCTATTCAAACAAGCTGTTAATACTGGATAATCTATCTAACCCTCACCTCGGTATATATTACAAAATTGCTCACTCTTTCTTGGGTGCTACCCTTTTCCCAAGTAACTAAGTGTCTGGTCTATTACTAGATTAGCCCTTCCTACTATCATAAATAATATGCCATCTAAATTAAAGTATTGCCCTAAGCAGTGTCAATGACTTCATTGCCCTCAGTATTCTTCTTGTGCTTCTTCATTGCATAAGTGAATAGCAGAGGAGGGTTAGGCTGATTCTCAGAGAGAGGGGGCTGTAAATAATGAAAGATACTCCATCTTTTAGTTTTCACACTATCCATTATGGCACATGTCCCAGAATAAACTTTCCACCCCTCTTGCATTTCTCTCTCTAAATCACTTTGTCTTAATTTTTCTCTCTCCACCCAAAATAAATTGGGTGACAGCCTGAGCCTGCAATCAAAACCCTAGGCCAGCATCCAATTAGGTTTTTCATAGCAAGATGAGCAATGAATGTATGATGACACAAGAATGCATGATGAAATGAGCAAATCTCTCACCTAGATCAATAGCTAAAACAGGCACTTTCTTGAACATATGTAAAACAGAACAGGAAATCAACAGAACGATTACCATTTCTGCTCACAACTCCGCAATAGCATAGCGACGCAGATAAGTAGTAATTACCTGGAAAAGCTCATAATTAAGCCTCTTAAGCATCAAGTTGTGAGCAGTATCATTTGATACAGCAGTTCCTTTGAACTCTTCAGGAGCTTGACTAAAAAACTCAGCCTCAGTAACAAGTTGAATATCAGGATACTTGGATTTAAAGTCTTTGCATGCCTTTATAGCTTTGAGGTAGTGGCTCTTCTCATACATCAAATTATGAAGCTGCAAAGTAGTCGAATCCACAGGTGCTTTCGCACGTTCAGTCTCAGCTTTCATACGATCTTCTTCAGTCAAGATATTACGATTTGCCTGCATCAAAGGTCTTGTATTACAACCTTACAAAGGAATAAGTAATCTATATTATAAAATAATATCCTTAGAGCACAATCAATACTAATGAACCTTAGTTTAAAAGGCGCGAGGCGCAATGTGAAGGTACGCACATCCTGAAGGAGAGTGCTAAAGTGAGCAAAAGTTTCCTAAAATAAGCAACATAAAATAAGCAAAAAAGCCGGTTTTCAATTTTCATCTTAAAGCTGGATTTCAGCGGATCCTACCCCTATATATATATTACTCTAAATTTTCTGATTGGTATATATCTGGTCTACATATGAAATTAAGCTACTTGTTGCCAACTACGGTATTTATAATTTATTAAGTCCTCCCAAAAGAATAATTCAAAGAAAAACAATCTAACCAAAGGCTAAGAACAACAGAAGTAGAAAGGAGACTAGGTAAAAAAAAACAGAAAAATTGAAGTAATCTCATGCAATTATTGATGGCTTTTGCTCCCATTTACATCTTAAAGACTAACTAAGATGTAATTTGAACTCTTTTTTTCATGTTTAAAACTCAAATCTTCCCTTTCTCTCCCTTCTTAACCAAAGGCAACCAAGATGTTCACATTGAACCTTAGCGAAGGCGGTATGAGGCGAGCTTGATGAGCCTGGCTTGCAGGATGCGCTTTGGCTCGCACCCATGGAATTAAAACTTGGTCATTTTTTTACGTAGCGGCCAATCTGTAACGGATTTGGAAGTTGTCGTCTCGATAAATCCCGTTATAGGACGTCGTGACAAGAATTACGTCCTTCTCGCCGTGTCCTATGTTACGTGACAGTGACTCTCCACATTTGAGCGTTCTTTTTCCCGCTATGTCTCTTCTTTTGGCAGAATTGGCGAAAGAAAAAGCATAAAATAGTAAGAAAAACATGTACACACTCAAGAAGGGAAAATAAATTAGTGGGAACATCTAAGTTTGGATGTATATGAGTTTTTTCTATTATGATGAAGAAAAAACTTCTTAAACCATAAATTTGTAAATATGACGTTAAATCCCTAATGTCGCGTTAGCCACAATCCGTTCCATAACATCATATACAAGCCGCTTCCGCGATAACATGACCGTTACCACGACCGCATACGGCGATGTTTTCTATGCTCGCGCCTCCTCTCGCCTCGCACCTAGGCTTGCGTTGGGCGCGCTTTTTCAAACTAAGTAATGAGCACCATTATAAACAATAGATTAGCAAGGTTTTATCCTAGTGACATGACGGCCATTTCCCGATAACAAGTTTACAAAGACATGGGCCCATAACAACATAACATCCCCTTGGATGCATACTCTATCATGAGTTATGGGGGCCCTTATCAAACAATAACCTACTCCATGATGCTCTTGGGAATTCAAATTATTAGGTTAATACTGTTGCAACTGAAAGCTCGAAAAATTGCTTAAGTAGTGCACGATTGAATGCAAAGCAGATAAAAGACCAAATAAATAGTTTTCAAGTTAAAACTATTACATGTCTTCCACATTGATATAAAAATGTTAAAACTCTGACATGTCTTCCACGTTGATACACGTTCCATACTAAGAAGTATGATTTCATGATATACAACTCGAGATCTCATCTCTTGTATGTTCTACTCTAATGGTAAGAGATCGACACTGGTAAAGGACAACAATTTCTTTCATTTCACTCGGAGTCACATTACTCTATAGAAAGAACGGAAACAACAATTTCTTTGTTTAAGCAGGTTATCTGAAGTTCTTGATTGATTTTTGTTTGAATATGGAAGTCAAGCAGCTACCTGAATAGGCCTTTAGTGTTGTCTTTGGTCAACACTTCATTTAAATATAGAATTCAAGCAGCTAACTGAATAGCCTCCTCCAGCTTTGTTTCTGGTGAATACCACCTAATCAACTAGTCTTCATGAATTTCAAATATAGCCCATACAAATGATGTCCCCTTTGTAAAACAATTTCCTTAAGTTCTTGCAAAGATTTTAGAGTTTGGACACACACTCTATTTCCCACCCTTTATTTGCAGAATTTTTTGTCAAATACAACCCTTTAAAGTGACCACTTTGATAATTGCAACCCTTTCATTTCAATCTCTCCAATTGCAGCCTAAAATAAACCAAACTCTTTTAAGTTGCAGTCCCAAGGCGTTTAGGCATGAAGATAGGTTGGATTTGGGTTGCAACTTAAAAGTGTTTGGTTTATTTAAAGCTGCAATTGAAGAAATTGAAATGAAAGGATTGTAATTCACAAAGTGATCACTTTAAAGGGTTGCATTTTGCAAAAATTCCTTCTTTGCATCGGAATATTTTGGGGGTGATAATCTCTGCCGTTGGAATATGTATATTCAATTCCATCATTCAAAGCTTTCAATCAAGTAACATGGTCTAGAGAATCTCTAGCAAAGTAGCACTGGATTAGGTATTTCCAGTTATATCATTCAAAGCTTTCTGTCAAGTAATTATGGTCTATAAGAAAATACGAGCTTCCATAAGGATATTGTAGACACAAAATTGTGTCTCCTCATTTAAGACACTGATGATGACTAATACCTCCATCAATTGGTTCGCATCGAAAAAAGCAAAAAGAACGAGCCTAAAATCAACTCTAGTTCAAGTCCACTCCTTTTAACCCATTTTCTAAGCTCGTTCTACAAAATGTTTCCAAATAGTTTTAACAAAGCCCATTACCTAAGAACTCCTTTTCTAGCCCATTTTTAATTAATGGAATTTATTTATTTGATTTTGTTAATTTTATAAAATATTTCAAAATATTTGTTTTAAAAGATTTTCAGTCAAATATCTCGTAATTAGGGAAAAATTTATGTTTTTAAAAGATAGAAATTGCAAAAAAAATTC
Organism: Beta vulgaris subsp. vulgaris; assembly: GCF_026745355.1. Classification (NCBI taxonomy): domain Eukaryota; kingdom Viridiplantae; phylum Streptophyta; class Magnoliopsida; order Caryophyllales; family Amaranthaceae; genus Beta; species Beta vulgaris. The sequence continues at coordinate 22,862,652 of NC_079202.1, forward strand.
TGGTGTTGACATGCCTCAGGAGTAAGATGTTGGCCACAATTGAAAAGGTCTTATCAGTAAAATTTCCATTTATAGGCGATCTAGGCATAGGTCAATCCATTCTAAAAATTTCCTCATTACCCCTTGTGGGAAAAAGATTACACAAAGGATTCGTAAACGTGGCTGGAATGCGTGTTGCTTGCGAGACGCAAGAAGTATTGTGATCAGCACATAGTTTGCATCTTGCATGTTATGATGTGCTCTGAATACCATATCTGATTTTGGCTTCTTTTTACCTATAAATATGGAGCATTTTGTATTGCATCAGTTTTAGACTATCTCTCACCTATTTTACACTACACATGCATATTCACGCCTCAATCCTCATCATCATCACTTCACAAACATCATCACCTAATCATCATCATAATTCTATTATTTAATCACGAACAGAAGCATCAACTCCTAAAACTACAAATATATATCCACTTGATCTTTCAAGTGCTGGGTATATGGTTCGAGTTCATGGAGGTGTTTGGGTGTGGAGATGAGGTTGCGTAGAAGGGAAATCGTCGAAAAATGGCTTCATAGGGTATCGCCCGATCAGGCTCGCAACGATTTTGGCAGCGGGACAAAATTAAGCTTTGCCCAATCGGGCCAGGTAAGCGAATTACGACGCGGGCCTGAGACACTTGTTACCTTGGCTTTAAGTGCCCAATCGGGCGTGGGTCGCCCGACGGGGTGCTTTTGTGCGGTTTTCGATTCCAAAAACGCGTTTTTCCCGAGGAGTATAAATATAGTGCCCTAATTACGTCATTAATTGTATTATTCATCATTATATACATATGAGAGAGAAAGCTATAGAGAGAGTTCTTGAGCGCTTTTGTAATCTTTCTTGAACATTCATCCATTCCTAGTGCATATTCGTGGTTTTTCTCCCAGTTCTTGGGTTTCCAAAGTAAAAGTTCTTGTGTGTTCTTTCTTGCTTTGTTATTTGTTGTTCTAGTATTGCTTGTTATTATTTCTAGATTGATAGTCAATAGAACTTACAAGTGGTATCAGAGCTAGGTTGGTTTATTGTCTAGATCTAGAATAATTAACATTGGAGGATGCAAAGATCAGAATTGAGAAGTTTGATGGAGCAGATTTTGGATATTGGAAGATGCAAATAGAAGACATCTTATATCAAAAGAATTTGTATCAACCTTTGTCTGCAAAGCCAGATGACATTGAAGAGGCTAAGTGGAAGGTGCTCGATCGGCAGGCAAGATTGACATGGGCTTGGAATGTGGCGTTCAATGTCAAGGATATCAAAACAACGGCGGAATCAATCAAAGCACTTTCCGATATGTATGAGAAACCCTCGGCAATGAATAAGGTATATCTGATGCGCTGTTTATTTGATTTAGAGATGAATAATGGTAGTTCTGCTGCTGAACATATTAATAAATTTAATTCAATAATAAGTCAGTTATCTTCGGTTAATATTGTCTTTGAGGATGAAGTGAAAGCCCTAATTTTATTGTCCTCCTTACCTGTTGCTTGGGAAACTGTAATAACTGCTGTTAGTAATTCTTCTGGTAAAGAAAAACTGTTTATGATGTTGTCCGTGATCTGATTTTGAGTGAGAGTATTCGAAGGAAGGAGAGTGGAGATTCATCTGGAGCACTGAGGGTAGAGGGAGGGGAAAAGGGAGGAACTTTCAGGAAAAATCGGAGTCAAGGGGGGGGCGGAGTAAGTCAAAAGGCAGGGCTAGTGTTACTTGTTGAGGTGTGGTAATGAAGGACATTTAAAGAGAGATTGTCCTAAGAGATTGAATGGGAAAGGGAAGAAGAAGGTTCAAGAAAGTGATGATGAAGAAGATGCATCAACTAACTTGATTTCGGAGTACGATTCCGATGCTTTGATGGTAAGCATGGATGATCAGGAAGAATTGGTTGGGTGCTCGGGATCATGGGTCTTGGATTCGGATTCTTATCATCATTCCTCACCATGCAAGGAGTTGTCTCGGAATTTCAAATCCGAAAAACTTGAAAAGGTCTATCTTGCATATGGCAAGGTAGTGGAAGTCATGGGGAAAGGTGATGTGAGTGTGAAACTCACTCATGGTGGCTCTTTGGAGTTGAAGAATGTCAAGTTCATCCCAAGGTTGAAGAAAAGCTTGATATCGGTAGCCTAACTTGCTACATCGGGTTACAAGGTTGTGTTTGAAGGTGGTTCTTGGAAGATTGTCAAGGGAGCTATGATCATAGCTCGTGCGATAAGAAGCGGAACACTTTACACCATGGGGAGCACAATGAAGGGGTCCGGGATTGGGATGAGAACTTCATGTAAAGTGTCGTTTGGTCGGAAAACTATCGATAGTGGGCCAAGGGATGAGGACCGTGGTGAAGCGGTATCCTGGTGGCAAATTGACCGGTAAGCGCACATGGTGAAGGACAGCACACAAGCATGTTGTGCCGGAAATCCTAAGTGTGTATTGTTCGAGTGGGAGCAATGTGAGTTTGTTTTTAGAACAATGAGAAGCTTCTTTGGCTTAGGTGGTAATTTGTTTTATTGAAGTTTGATGAGACTTCAATGTGCTTCTTTGGTTGGAGAGGAAGTGGTTATCTTCCTTAATTGTAGAGGAAGGGATTTTCATTTGGTTGTGCTTGTCTCTAAGGTGATCCGACCTCCGTGTGTAGGTTCATGGAGTGGTGGTGCGATGATTTGGAGGTTAGTCATTAAGAATCAGAATCAAAGTCAGTGTAAACTTTGATGCCTTTTGTTGGAGTTGGTGCAAACTTCAATGTTAGTTTCCTTGGTGTAGAGGAGATGTGTTATCATGGGATGCTTGAGGTATGCCATGGTTTGGACATGACTAGACATTGCTTTTGCAGTGGAAATTGTGTGTAGGATGATGAAGGTATGAAGTTTTCTTCACTTACACCTATCTCCAAGTGGGAGATTGTTGGGTATATGGTTCATATGGAGTTCATGGAGGTGTATGGGTGTAGAGATGAGGTTGCGTAGAAGGGAAATCGTCGAAAAATGGCTTCATAGGGTCTCGCCCGATCGGGCCCGCAACGATTTTGGCAGCAGGACAAAATTAAGCTTCGCCTGATCGGGCCAGGTTAGCGAATTACGACGCGGGCGTAGCTACCCGGTCGGGCCCGAGACACTTGTTACCTTAGCTTTAAGTGCCCGATCAAGCAGGGGTCGCCCGACCCGATCGGGCGGGGGTGCTTTTGTGTGGTTTTCGATTCCGAAAACCCGTTTTTCCCGAGGAGTATAAATATAGTGCCCTAATACGTCATTAATTGTATTATTCATCATTATACACATATTAGAGAGAGAGAAAGCTATAGAGAGAGTTCTTGAGCGCTTTTGTAATCTTTCTTGAACATTCATCGATTCCTAGTGCATATTCGTGGTTTTTCTCCCAGTTCTTGGGTTTTCACGTAAAAGTTCGTGTGTGTTCTTTCTTGCTTTGTTATTTGTTGTTCAGTATTGATTGCTATTATTTCTAGATTGATAGTCAATAGAACTTACATCAAGCCCCATAATCATCGTTGTATCTTCCGTCATATCATCATCATCAATTTTCTTTTTTATTCCAAAGCTAGCACAAGCAAATTTAATAAAGAAAACTTTCAAGGCTTGTTCCAATATTCGATTGAAGATCCGTTTATACATACGACCTTAGTTTCCAAAAGCGCGCCCAAGGCGCGCCTAGGCGTGTAGAGGCGCACTAGAAAACGCATCTTCGTGCGCAGTCGCAGGCAGCACGAGAGGCGTAAGGAGGCGCGCGCTTCTTGCCGCCTTGTGAGATGATGTGATTTTTGTTGGCGGTTCGCACTCTTTTTGTGTTTTTACGAACTCATGGATGAACAACATAAAAATAAAAGGGATAGGCTCTTAAATCGCATTTAAGAGGTTCTCTTGTGAGTCTCGGCTCCAAGATCACACAAAGTTGCGGTTTGTGTATTTGAACTGTCAGTTCTATTCAAGCACGACAAGCTTAACACTTTTCTTAAACTCTAACACAATTGATTTTATTCATGAATGAAATAGCCTTATATAGGCGTGCAGAACACAAAGCAACCGAAATAAACCCTAGTCCTACTAAGGCTAGGCAAGCTAAGAACAAGACAATAAAGAAATAAACATACTCCTAATCCAAGTAGAACAAGCTCAACTTGGTGAATACTAACTAGACTCCTAATACTATTATAACTCTACTCCAATTAGAATTCTAATCCAACTAGGATTTGGACTTCTAACTCAACTAGAATTTCAAACAAACTAAAACATTAAAAAGACTCCTAACAGAACTAGGAATTCTAATCCTAATAGTTTTAGGAAAACTAATTCTACTAGAACTAGGAAATAAGCAAATCCTAACAGAACTAGGATTTGTAAGAAACGAGCCATCTCTCACATGCATCATCCCCTCTCTTTTGAAAACATCCCTTGTCCTCAAGGGTCTTCCGGCACCAAAAAAACTCCCTCGCCACGCACCAATAAAACCTTGTATGTGTCGAACCAAAGCTTCTTAACAACCTTGAAAGGACTCTCATCCATTGGCTCATCATTCTTATGATCAATATGCATCTTTTGAGCACTACTAAGAGAAAGCCACACATGGTCACCTTCACTTAGGCGTGAGTCTGTCAAAGATGCAGCAAATTAGCCCTTCTTTCCTTCTTGTTGCTTGTGGTCTCTAGCATCTCATCTCGGCATGAGCGTAGATAAACATGACCACCACCATCTCGAACACTCGATGCACTCTCCTTAGGCATCGACAACAAGCTTCTCTAAGGCGGCAATGGTTTAGGCCCACACGAGCACCATCCACGAGCATCGAATACACATTGTCTCGACCATGGTGTAGTACTTGTCGATCATATTGCCACGGGCGCCCTAAAAGTAACAAGCAAGGAGTCGTTGGAACTACATCAAACTACATTTGATCCATATAATCCCCCACTCAAAAACCTACGAAGGCCCTCTTCATAACCCGCACACCTCCATCATCACTCAACCAACTTAGCTTATACGATTTTGGATGATCTTGTGTAGGTAACTCTAACGAATCCACCAAGGAACGAGCTACAACATTGGTGCAAGAACCCGAATCTATGACGAAATTATAGACCTTACCATTGATCAAACATCTAGACTCAAATATGGTCTCACGTTGCTCATGTGTTGCTTCCTCCAATGGTGCTGCCACCAAAGTCCTTCGCACAATCAACCCCCTCTTTTCTTCCGATTCATAGATAGGTGTCGCAAAAGGCTGAGTCTGCCATGGCATGCAACGTTGCTTCAGGACTCCTCTCATCCTCCCTAGATTTCTCCCCCGACACCTCTTCCATATGTTGTGTCAACAAGGCAAAACGTTCCTCCAAAGTAATCAACATCCTATTAGGATGTTGTTTTGCAATATGCCCTTAGCCTTGGCACTTAAAACACACTCTTTCCCTCATCCCTCTTTGACCAGCCGTGGGATTAATAGGGGGTTTAAATTCCTCTTCACCTCCCTTCCCCTTGTCCTAAGTTTCAATCTTTACAAAAGAATAAGAAGTTTCAGTTTTAGGAGTGAAAGGAAAACGAAAGCTCTTACCTTTAGCCTCCTTTTGCTGCCTTTCCACCTTCGTAGCTAACTGACATAATTCATCAAAGGTGTTGTAGACTTGTAGTTCCACGCAATTAACTATAGGTTTAGCTATGCCACTCAACAACTTCGCCATCTTTTGTTCTTCCTCCTCCTTGCATCCACACGATGGGTAAAGCTTCTCAAACTCACTCACATACTCTTCAATGGAACGGTGATCTTGCTCAAAGGAATTAAGTCTAAGATAGAGTTCTTGTTTATAAGACTTGGGAACAAATCGTTTCATCTTCAGTTTCAATTTAGTCCAACTTTTGATCTTTTCTTTCCCTTCTCGCACTCTTTGGACTTGGAAGGAATCACACCAATCCGAGGCATAATCTATAAGCCTTAGAATAGCATGAGAAAAACGTTGCAACTTATCTATGTCCTCATGATCAAACATCCTTTCTATCCTCCTCTCCCAATCAAATAGGCTTGGGGATCTTTCAATCCATTAAAATCCGGAAGGTCTCCAATCTTGATCAATTCACTCCTGTCGTGGCGTTCTCCCCTCTCTAAGATGAGTTTCTCAATCTCCCCATGAAGTTACAGTATGTGTTTGGCATAGTTATCACTCCTAGCCTCGTTCTTTTCAAGCCTTTGAAGCAAAGCATCCAACTTTTCCATATCGGGACCCATAACAATCTGCCAGGAATTTTCGTCAAAAGTTTGAGATTGTTATGGCTTCGTTACTGATCGGATGGGCTGAAATTTTGACACAATGTAGCCCTGTATGTTATCTTTCCACAAAATCAAAAAAATCACAATTTGGCCACCGCACGCGCCCTCACGCGCCGTCGCAATGAACCCTGCTCTGATACCACTTGATGTGATTTTTGTTGGCGGTTCGAAGTCTTTTTGTGTTTTTACGAACTTATGGATGAACAACAATAAAAATAAAAGGGATAGGCTCTTGAATCGCAGTTTAAGAGGTTCTCTTGTAAGTCTCGGCTCCAAGACCACACAAAGTCCCGGTTTGTGTATTTCAACTCTCAGTTATATGCTGTGAAGCTCGGACTCGGCCAGCCACCCTGCCGTACCGGTGTCGACACGACACGACACCGGTGCCGACACGGAATCCGGACTGAACGCGGGGAGGAGAAAGTGGACGCGGCATCGATTACCTGTAAACCCTAGATCTAAAAATTGACCTAGAAATACACGATTTTATTTCTTGAGATATTGGGGCTTTTACTCGGGAGGGTGAGTCATTTACAATGGTCTAACTTTCGTCATCTTACCGGCCACTTCTCCGGCGACGGTAGAGGAGAGAGAAATGGAAGTTACTGGGTGTTGCTGTTCTAGAAACCCAGATGGTGAAGATCTCTTTTTTTTATCTAATAATTTAAGGTGAGGTGGGAAACCAGAAAGGGGGAGTTAAAAAAATCACGTGAACCAAAAAGTGAAAAAGTAAAGCAATAAAACTGGCCTATTAAATTCAAGAAGTAGTACAGCAGCAGACAGTTGTACTACATTACATTTACACCTTTTTGTTTTTTTAGGAAACATTACATTTACTGATTTACACCTCTTTCTCTTCTCTCTCTCAAAAAATAGTAAACCTTTAGCTTCTTTTTCTCTTTTACTTTTTTTTTTTTACAATTATACTAGAGCTTTTGAAGTTAAATCTAGAAAATAATATTTCCTAATACTTAACTGCTGTGTCCCCGAGTCCATATCCACAATTTGGACTCTTCAAAAACGAGTCCACGAATCCTTAAAATTAGAATTTGAAGGGTCCGACACTTGGACCCATACCCGAGTCCGACACCCGTACCCGAGTCCGAGCATCCTAGGTTATATGCAAGCATGACAAGCTTTACACTTTTCTTAAACTCCACAAAACTGATTTTATTCATGAATGAAATAGCCTTATATAGGCGTGCAAAACACAAAGCAAAGAAAATAAACCCTAGTCCTACTAAGGTTAGGCAAACTAAGAACAAGATAATAAAGAAATAAATACACTCCTAATCCAAGTAGAATAAGCTTAACTTTTTTTTTTTTAGGGGAGAACAAGCTTAACTTGGTGACTACTAAGTAGACTCCTAACACTATTATAACTCTACTCCAATTAGAATCCTAATCCAACTAGGATTTGGACTTCTAACTCAAATAGAATTTCAAACAAACTAAAACATTAAAAAGACTCCTAACAGAACTCGGAGTTCTAATCCTAATAGAATTAGGAAAACTAATCCTACTAGAACAAGGAAATAAGCAAATCCTAACAGAACTAGGATTTGTAGGAAACGAGCCATCTCTCACATGCATCATGAGAGGCGCAAGGCGCGCCACTTTGGTCGCCTTTGGTGGAGAAGCGCCGAGAAAGCAGATCTAAGTTGAAAAATAAAAGAAAAACCAAAATTTCTTCAAATTTAACAAACCTTAGCTTTGATTTACTAATTCGAGCAAAAGCCCCTTGTTTATCGCATTAATTTTTGTCAAATCCAACCCCTATTTGAAATCCCTAAATTGGGAGTAAAACCCTAATTTACGATTTGGTAGCCATTGGTGACCGCCAACTCGCCAGAGGTGAAGGATATTGCCGGCGAGTCATGTACCGTCAGCATCGGCACCATAGCTCACGTGTCCTTAGCCGACGAGCAGTTTCTCTCTTCATCGTCCGTAGTTTCTCTCCTCTTCGTTTCACTCTAGAATGTCGACGGTTTGGAAAAAAATTTCTTATATCACGTGGGTTTTTTTCTTATTTTTTTTTTGGCTTGTCCTTCCCTTTTCTTCTGTCCTGCTTAAGCCTTGACTGCTTTTGTTTTTTACTTTTTGTTTTTTTTCTTTATCCTTATCCTTTCCTTTTTATTATCTCCTGCTTCTGTTCTTCTAATATGTATGACCAAATTGCTTTTTTTTCAATTAAAATTTACAATTGACTAAAAATATGCAATACTAAAATCTACATTAGCTAATTCAAAGTATAGGCAGGTATCTTTTAAATTACAATACCTTATAGATTTTCAATTAATTTTTTATTTTGAGCATAAACTATGTTTTATCATTGATTATTAAGGTTTTTAACACCAAATGTGCGCCTCGCCTACGAGATGTGTGCACCTGCGCCTTGCGCCTCGGTGTGCCTTGCGCCTTTTAAAACTAAGCATACGACCTAAAGGGTCACCTTTTCAATTCCAATTTACTTTTACAACTAATGATCGATTTTTCATGATGTAGATTTTAATTATGTGCTCGCGATTGTAAATATTTTAGTATCTTAACTACCTCTAATACATATGGGATATGGTCAATTTCTATAAATCCTGATTCTGTTAGGATTTGTTTATTTCCTATTTCTAGTAGGATTAATTTTCCTAATTCTATTAGGATTAGAACTCCTCGTTCTGTTAGGAGTCTTTTTAATGTTTTAGTTTGTTTGAAATTCTAGTTGAGTTAGAAATCCAAATCCTAGTTGGATTAGGATTCTAATTGGAGTAGAGTTATAATAGGATTAGAAGTCTTGTTAGTAGTAACCAAGTTGAGCTTGTTCTACTTGGATTAGGAGGGTGTTTATTTCTTATCTTGTTTAGTTTTTCTTATCTTGTTATTAGTTTCATAATATCAGTAGGATTAGGGTTACTAGTTTCTTTAGGTTTGCACGCCTATATAAAGGTTGTTTCGTTCATTAATAAAAGTCAGATTTTGAGTTTAAGAAAAGTGTTAAGCTTATTGTGCTTGCATAGAACTCAGAGTTCAAATACACAAACCGCGCCTTTGTGTGATCTTGGAGCCGAGACTCACAAGAGAACCTCTTAAACTGCGATTTAAGAGCCTATCCCTTTTATTATTATTGTTGTTCGTCCATAAGTTGATAAAAACACAAAAATAGTTCGAACCGCCAACAAAAATCACATCAACCTGATTGCAGATATTTTATTTCTTTATCTTGATTGCTAGATTATTTTACATGTGTAATTAATTTATTTATATTGATAGCACTGCACGATCACCTTTAATTTATTTTTAGCAAAGACCTAAATAAATGTTCTAACGACTCAATCAGATAACTTTGACAACCTGCTAGGACCTTGTAATTTGCTATTTAATGAAGCAGTCGATCGAAATTAGATCTTTGATGTTAAAAAAAAATTTGAGGGGCAAAGTTTTAAATTCAGTACAACTGTGCACTCAATCTGTCACAACCTCATTTATGTATATTTAGCTTGTGTTTAATCAACAAAACATTTGGGCCCAGTCATTGTACATTTATATAATACACATTACACATACAGAAAAAGGATAGAAGGCCTGACATGTAATGATGACTAGCTGTTATTATAACAGAACGAAAAAGGAGAGAAGTAGTATAGAGCTTATCATCTTTTGTAATTCATTCAAAGAGTACAGAGAGAGAAGTGTCACCTCTCGAAAGTAATAAAGGTTGCATTAAGCTAAGAACACTAATCTTATTGAATATGATCCTATCCTTACTCGTTTTGTTCATAATTTCCTAGCTTAATACAGTTTACACTTGAATTTCTTTAGTAATTATTAGCACTTCCAAGGTGAGATGAATTAACATTTGCTTTGTTATGCACACCCAAGGGGCTCTCACATACTAGAATATCTAGGCTTTTTGAACACGACAACTTGTGCACAATCGGCTTTTAGGAGGTATACCTTGCAAAAACTTCTAATAGACCTTGCGTTTTCTATTCCTAGCTCATGTCCTTTTTGTGTATAAAACCTACGACTGCTAGCAACAAATTTGCCCCATTCAAGCTCATTTCCATGAAATACCATTTATACTCCATCTGTGCTATGGAAGGATTTAAAGTGTTCACCATTTTCCGCAAGACAATGCAATATTTCTGGCTCGAATGAATTGACTCCTCTAGGGAATGGATGCTAGGATACACAAGGTGAGAACTGAGAATAGACAGAGCTATCAGCCTATAACACCTCCATGCTCTGGTCTACATACAATTATGTAATTGCAATAACTGACACACCACAACCACGCTGTAGAACACTAGAAACATAGACTTTTATAAGTCCAGTACAATGAATAAAGCATGAAATCTACCAATGTACAAATAATTCATGAAACAAAATACTCACTTCGTTCCTAAATAGACTTCTCATTTGCTTTTATCAAAGACAAACTTATGAATTTTGACAATATCACCTAATATATAACTAACAGAAACATAGTCACGTGAATCTTGTTAGATTCATGTAAATTCAAAGTAATAACTTTCTTAACATTTACGTAAAACGATCCACCGGAGACTGTATATTGGAGACCGTGCAAAAAATACATATAAGAAGTCTACTAAGCCGCAGAAGGAGTACAAATCGACCATGAAAACATTGAAACAAACCCTAGAAGTGAGAGAATAAATGATAAATAGAGGAGAGAAAAGAACCTGGCGGAGAGAGACAAAGTGGAGGAACATCTGAGTGACTAGCTCGCGAAGTTCAGGTTTTGCATCATCATCTCTTTTGAGAGAAAGCATCTTGGCCACTATTTCTTCCACACAAGTCTTGCTCTCTTTTAGCATATCATACGGAGATTTCTCTACCCTTTCGGCCGCCATTGCAGGAGAAACTACAATATCTTCTAACGTCGATACTGCGGCGGAGGCGGAGGCGGAGGCGTCTTCCATTTTAGCATCCATAGCTAGTCTTTCTCTCTCTTAGCTCGGTCCGTGAAGAAAATTATTCAGTTCAAAGAAGCACTTCCTGGGCTATTTTTCCCCTTCGAATTCGAAACCTCCAACCTCTTCTTCTGTGTCAAATCGAACCAAACCTACTGCTATTTTTTGAGGGGGGCGTTTGATTCGATATTGGAATCAGCTATGGGTTTAGTTTTAACTTCTCTCGTACAACAATCAAAATCCAACCCGATTCAAATAATTGATGGTATTGGTAGGTACTTGGTGTGGTGTGTTTTTATTTCGCCTACACGAAATGAGTGTGTATTTGACTAACTCATTAAGGTTTTATTCAAAATATTTTGAAGTCACCAATAAATATTTAAAGAAAGACTCATAAACCTGATTGGATATGTGAAATCGTATGGACAACTTACAGTGTGTTTGGTTCATTTTTAGTAAAGGAAAGAAAGGGAAGAGAAAGGAAGGGAAGAGAAAGGAAAAGAATGGAAGAGAAAGGAAAAAAACCTTAATTTTTCATGTTTGGTATAAATTTTCCCTTTCCTTCCGAATTCCCCCGCTTTTGGGAGGAAAGAAAAGTGAAATTTTATTAAAGAATCTTTCCTTCCAATTCCTCCCATTTCCTTTCATATAAATTTTTTTAATGAACCAAACATTAGAACGTAATAAATTTCCTTCCACTTTCTTTCCTTTCCTTCCAAATTCCTTCTACCAAACAAACTGTTAGGGACTTATTCAATGTAGATTTTTCTGTCCTGACTCCATAGATTGTCAGTAAAACATATATTCAGTTCAAGTGAAAGTACGAACACGGTCAGGAACCATGTCGCCCATTATTGGGCTCTACTTAATACGATTCATAGCAAGTTTTATGCAAAATAATAACCACATAATATTTTCATGCACCCTAAAGAAATAATTAGATTTCATTCCGGTCCATGGATAGGTCATCAAAAAAATTATTCAACTATTAAAAAGAAAATTTTATCTATTGTTCTTTGTATTTCAAAATTTCAAGATGATTTATATAATAAAACCTTTTTATTACGAATAGATTGCAAATCTGCTAAAGAAATTCTACCAAAGGATGTTCAAAATATTGTTTCAAAACAAATTTTTGCCATATGGCAAGCTATATTATCAGTTTTTGATTTTCAAATAGAATATATAAAAGGAGAAAATGATTCTCTTCCTGATTTTTTAACTCGAGAATTTTTACAAGGAAAAGGCAATAGTAATAATATTTATAGTTCGATTATTACAGAAGGCAAAATGAATCAAGATTCTAATAAAGGCAAAGGTATTCAAAAACCAGAAGATTATGTGATGAGATTTCACAAGCTCCGCCCATCAAGTGAAAAAACATCTTCATCAGAAAAGCTTGACGCATTTTCTGATTTTCCACCTTTATCTTATTCCCAAGCAGTCAAGTATCCTACTCAAACTTCAAACTCAAAATCAACTACTCAAAAATCTCAATCTACAAATTCCGAAACCCACAAATACATCACCAAACCACATAAAGAACACCTACTCCTTACACGTTTCAAAGAAACTCCTCAAATTCCCGAACTTATCAAATTTACCAGTTCTCTTTTCCCAATGTACTGTCAATACCGACCTGAAACATCTTATAAAACACAAAGGTTTTATGAATTCATACTTGTTGATACCAAGTCTGTTGAAATTGAGCATAGTGAAAAAGGAAATTACATAGCCTATTCAAAATGCAAAATCAAGAAGATTATTCCACATACTGAATGGATATCTGCTTATGTTCCGAAAGAATTCTCGGTCCCTTTCCAGCCACAAGAATATAATTACATTGATTATCAGATGGCATGGTTTCGAGCATTCTTACTCAAGGCATTTAATCATTCAATGGTATCCAACACCACTCCCCATGTCTCTAGTACGTGAATTCAAGATCAAATGGTGGGAAAAATTTGCCATTGAAAAATTTTGCTCATTAAAGACTGTCCAAGATCAAATGGTTGCAGATAATCAACTCATCAAAGCAATCAAAGAAATTCCTAATTCTTCTACTCCACAAAAAGAGAAAGAAACAAGGATGCCGGAAATTCAAGACTCTGAAATTGAATTACTTAAAAAAGAAATCAAACTTCTTAAAAGACAAACTCAACTCTTAATCCGAAATTCAGACGATTCATCCGGATCATCTGTCCATTCTTCACCTGATGACCCATTCGGAGGACCTTGTGCTCAGGACCCTTATTTACAATAAAGAAAAAGTTTTCTCTTTAAAATAAAATTGTCCGCAGGATCTTCCTTGCAAAAATTTAGGGCATTAAAAAATAAAAAATAAAAAGATCCCGCTAAGTGAATATCACTTAGGCAAAAATAAGGGACATATTTTACTAACATTTTCAATACAGGTACTCCTATGACAACTCATCAAATATCCGATATGCCACCTGACTATCTGATGAATTGTACATCCACCACTCAAAGACACAAAAGGACAAAGGGATTAATCTACAAAATAAACAAAAGATCTTGCAAAGAACAAAGCCATCCATGGGCATGCACAAACCCATTCCACATAAAGTCACAAAAAACCAAAACTTTCATTTACACATAATCCAAAAACCACAATCAAAACTATCAGAAGAATACTTACCAAATACAAAGGTTACCGGATCAACTCAAAGATAGCAGATGAATTCAAAGAAAAAAGCTGCGTCTGTCTTCATACGGCAACGTTTATCAAAAGAAAGGCGGCGAAACTTATCAAACAGATTCTATGTACTATAAATACCATGTATTACATCTCCGCAGACATCAAGTGTTTTTCTTTAGTACAAAAATTTAGAGAGAAAAATTTAGGAATCTATTACAAAAGCCTCTCGCTCAAAATTAGTTGTTACTCAATCCTTTTGTAAGATCATTCAAAGTTCAATCAAAGTAAGTTATTATTCATATATGCGTCTCTTTTAATTGCTTTCAACATCTGTTCAAACTATTCAAAACATCTATTCAAATTTTAAATTACTTTTTTAAAAATCAAAAATAAATTTCAAAACTTTTATTTTCAAAGTTTTTTGACGAGATTAATTACCTACCAAACAGTCCCCCTTTTCGCTATATAATTAATCTGAACTACGTCCGGAACGGTCCATAACCCGTCCAGTCCTGGGGTCCATCTTGGTATCAGAGCCAAAAAATCGCCGGGGGGTAGGATCTGCCGATATTAAGCCTAAAACAGCCTAATTACTCATACTAGTACTACTAATAGTAGGATGGGTTGCTATTCCGTCCTTTTGTGGTTTTGTTTTTTAGTTACTTTGATGTACATGTTTACTTCATACGTAAACTTGCACTATATCACAATCATTTGATAAAATCTACTTTATTTTATTAGAATAGTAAAGCTTTGTTTATTTAAAAGGAAAATCTATTATCTTTATATGTACTAAGTTTAGTTTAACTATCTAGTGTTAGTACTTTCACTAAAAGCTACCTACATCATACTACCTCTGTTTTTATTTAGTTGCAACGTTTTGACTTTCACGCTTGCCAATGTACAATTTCAAATCGTTTTATCTCTAATTGTATGTAAGTAAAAATTATAAAAATTTGATATTATGAAAGCTTACATCGAAACGAATCAAACAAGACCCCACATGACTATATTTTGTTTAACATATAAATCAATAAATGTGGTCAAATAAGAGAACATGAATAGTGCAATTTGTCAAACGTTGCAACTAAAAAAGAACGGAGGTAGTATAAAATATAATTTTTTGAGTTTAGTAGTTAAGAACTTGCACTAAGTGTTGGTCAGACGTTGGTCAGCCCTTGTTAAATCCGTTGGTCAGCCGTTAAGAGGAGAAAAGGTTGTCCCGGTAAGGGTAGTCCCGTTGGTCCCATTTATATGCATTTACTTATCTGCTACGTGTACTAAATTTTATTATTATATGATCATGGCTACTTTTGTTAGAAAGTTATTTTCACATGATAGTGATAACTCAAACATAGTACAAAGTAAGGAAATATCTTTTCCGATTAATTTTCAAAACTGGACTATACCTAGGAAACATATCGATACAATTTATCAAATAGGAAAACTTAATTTTAAGACTTCTTTTTCTATTAACCATCATGAGGAAACTACGAGTTTAAATCAGGAATTTCAAAGTATTAAATTACTTAATAAGACATCTATAGATAAATACTTGAAACATATAGGTATATTCATTTTGGTATGATTCAAATAGCCTTAAAACCACTGTCTAGAGAAGGTCTTGATTGTCCAATATATATAGCTCTAAGAGATAACCGCTTAGTTGGCTATAAAGATTCCCTTTTAGCTATGATCAAACTAATATTTGTAATGGCCCAATCTACTTTAATTGTTGTCCAAACTTTACGGTAGACTTAACTGATCCATGGATACTAGACACTTTAGTTCTAGATGTCCATCTTTCAAATGATTCAACAGTACAATTTAGGGAATATGTTAAAAACTTCGCATTAATTTACCGTGTCTATTTTAGACTTTTATCGTTCTCAACTTAATCCAAAATGTTTATTTCATCCCACTATAGATGAAACTATACTCTTGAAAGTTGAAACTGAAAGTACGACTACTTTTACTCCTAAAAAATTAAAATGGAATGAAATTACTATTCCTAAACAATTTTTAATTCATTATAATCCTCCTCCTAGAAACAGTACTCAAAAGAAAATTGATCAAATTATAGAAGAACCTGATGGTCAAGTAATAATAAAGTTAGGTACTAATTATGAAAGAGCTAGACCATCAACCTCCTATGAAAATGCTCGACCTTCGTATGAAGATAATTCTTATAATAATCATCAAACGTCTACTTCAAAAAATTTACATTTTGAAGAATCTTCAAAATTCCGTTATAAAAACCCAATACCTGAACCAGTAGGAGAATCTTCTACTAATTCTAATTCACCTACTTCTTCAGCCATGAAACCTCCTACCTTTTCCTCTATTAATGTTATTAAAAAGGAATTTCAAATAGACTTAGAATATATTCATAATGACTTTTATTCAAAACAAAATAATGATAAAAAAGATTGGTTCTTTGGATGTTTTGATCAAGCTGCTAGAAATCACGTCAGACTAGAATGGATTTCTGATATGAAAAAATTAGAAATTAATATTCCTTTTTTCATCTGGTTCTCAACTTACACCATAAAAAATAATATATTTTATCCCTTTAATAAAAATCAAATAAACATGACAGGTAGTTTAATTCAAAGATGGACTTTAAAAGATGAAAGTATAATTAAGTCTATTCATCCTCCGTTAACTGAAATTCAAGTTAATAATAATGAAAGATCTTTTGTTATGGCTCCTTTTAAAAAAGGAAGAGAAGATGAAAACTCCTCCTCTGTCAATTTAGGTGACATAAAAAAGATATATCACTAAAATAATTATTCAAACCAACTTCTCACTACCATTTCAAAACAAATAGAAATATTATCTATGCAACTAGAGTCAAAAAAATCTCCTGATATTGATGACATTACATCTAAATTAGAAACTTTATCTATAAATAAAAAGGAAACAAAATTTCCCTTCGACATAGCTGCTCCGTATATTAATACTTCAAGAATTCCTATACATCGTCAAAAATCTCTTAATTTACCTGAAAAAACAACTCCTTTAATTAGTAAGATTGAAGAAAATTATCTAATTTAAGTACTTCCAAGTCAACTAATAATATTAATGTTTTGGATAAATATAGTTCAAATAAATCAATCAATCAGATGATGACGATGAAAATAAAATCAATAAAATAAATAATAGTTCTTGGAAAAATGTCTCTAGTAGAAATTATTATACTAGACCTACTCCACCAGATATTCAATATGAAGAACGACATAAATTCAGAGACTCACAATATGATGGAACTGCAGTTTATGAATGGAATTCGATGGAAAATCAGAATATGAAATATTAAATGTTCTTTCTGAAATGACCATGGCCATAACTACTTATAGGTCAAGAAATGCTCAAGAACATACTATTATAGATTTTCTCACAACTGGTTTTACTGGTCAATTAAGAAATTGGTGGGACAATAGTATTAATAAGGAAACTAAAGTTCAAATTTTTAATCACGTTAAAATAGAAAATGAACAACAAGCCTTAGATGGAAGCTCAATCCTTATGAATATGATTGCTATGCATTTTATTGGTAATCCAAAGGAGGAAATGTCAACAAACCAAGTAGTTCTTACTAATCTTAGGTGTCCTACACTAGATGATTATCGATGGTATAAAGATGTATTCCTTAGTAATATTTTTAGAAGAGGTGATTGCAATCAATCTTTTTGGAAAGAAAGGTTTATATCTGGTCTTCCATCCCTATTTTCTCAAAGAATATTCCTAAAATTAAGAGAAAGTGCGGGTCAAGACGAAATTCCATATGATAGTATGACTTATGGGCAAATATTTTCCTTTGTTAAAAAAGAAGCAATTGCTTTGTGTCAGGAATTAGCAATTCAAAATAAATATTCATCTGAAAAAAGGGAAAGACGTAGAGAATTAGGAAGTTTTTGTGTTGCTTTTGGTTTACCAGAAATTCAACCTCCCTCTGCCATCAATAAAAAGAGATATAGGGAAAATTTCCGACCAACTAGAAAAATTATTAATAACGACCCATATTATAAAAAGACCTTTAAGGCACCCACCAGACCAAGAAAATTATAGATTCCAAAAGACCAATTTATTGTTATAAATGTGGAAGAGTAGGTCATAAGGCTAACGAATGTGACTTAAAACAAAAGGTTAATGAATTATGTGGTCATGATCCAGACCTTCAACAAAAAATTTTAGCCTTATATTCGCTAGAAACTTCCTCAGAACATAATCTTACTGACCATAGTGAAGATAATCTACTACAAATAAAATCAGATAATGAATCAACCTCTTGTTGTTCAAAAGAATCAGCCCCGTTTTGTCAAAAAGGATGTTGTAATAATATTTGTTGAATTTCAAAAGTTTAAAAAATTATTTTTCATTGATCAAAATTAATTTTTATTCATATTTACTCATTTAATTATTTCAGATGCAGAAAACTCAACTATCTTCCAGTTCCAAAACCCATACCTCACACAAAAAAGAAGAATTCATACCCAAGGTATTCAAGATTTATTCAAAAAACTTTCCCCACCTCAAAAGACTTATCAATTAACCTCACTCAAACAGCCAAAATCCATGCTTTACCTACAATACATAAAACAATTTCCAAACTTTTCATATATGAACTAATCATCCAAATATATCAACTTCCAACCGATATGCAGAAATCATCATAACAAAGTAAAGCAAGAAAACTTCAACAGCTGGTATATCAATTTCCTAACATCCGAAAAAATATCCCCCTATAGCATTTGGCGAACATGGGGACGGTCTATATTAATAGTTTCATATTACCAAACCGGAGGATTCTTTATATCCACAAAAAACATTCAAAAAACTGATCCATATTTTTAATTATGGAAATATGGCTTGGTAAAAAAAAATTTTACGAAGTACCAGAACCAGACACAGAATTTTTTCAAGAGTTCACAAAATTCCAGCAGTATATATTTTCAACAGTATGCTCTCTTCAAAGGAAAGAGTGAACTTATGAAGAAGTCATTTGCGCCAACATAAAAATGGTGGACGGCAAAATCAAACCAGCCCACTACCTCATACTCATTAATATAGTAAAGTGTGATCATTATTGCAAAGATCCCGCTGTCTTACATCCAACTCAAGCAAGAGCATACGGGTTCTTCTACATCATCCGCAAACTGAAGAATTAATTCGAAACAATGACAAAGACCCTGTTACTTTTATCCATTGCGGAAATACAACAGTTGTTTTTCCTACATGGCTACAAGAGTATTTCATTACTGGAGTTAACCACTCTGAACCATTAACTCCATATTTGTCTCAACTCAGAGCTGGCAAATTTCTCTCTCAAGAAGAAAAAATACTCTTATTCAAATTATTACAAAATTGTCCGCAGGATCTTCCTGGCAAAAATTAGGACATTAAAAAATAAAAAAATAAAAAGATCCCGCTAAGTGAATATCACACTTAGGCAAATATAAGGGACATACTTTACTAACATTTTCAATGCAGGTACTCCTATGACGACTCATAAAATATCCGGTATGCCACCTGACTATCTGATGAATTGTACATCCACCACTCAAAGACACAAAAGGACAAAGGGATTAATCTACAAAACAAACAAAAAGATCCTACAAAATACAAAGCCATCCACGGGCATGCACAAACCCATTCCACATAAAAGTCACAAAAAACCAAAACTTTCATTTACACATAATCCAAAAACCACAATCAAAACTATAAGAAGAATACTTACCAAATACAAAGATTACCGGATCAACTCAAAGATAGCAGATGAATTCAAAGAAAAAAGCTGCGTCTGTCTTCATACGACAATGTTTGCATACGGCAACGTCTATCAAAAAAGGCGGCGAAACTTATCAAACAGATTCCATGTACTATAAATACCATGTATTACATCTCCATAGATATCAAGTGTTTTCTTCAGTACAAAAATTTAGAGAGAAAAATTTAGGAATCTATTACAAAAGCCTCTCGCTCAAAATTAGTTGTTACTCAATCCTTTTGTAAGATCATTCAAAGTTCAATCAAAGTAAGTTATTATTCATATCTGCGTCTCTTTTAATTGCTTTCAACATCTGTTCAAACTATTCAAAACATCTGTTCAAATTTTAAATTACTTTTTTAAAAATCAAAAATAAATTTCAAAACTTTTATTTTCAAAGTTTTTTGACGAGATTAATTACCTACCAAACAGTCCCCCTTTCGCTATTAATTAATCTGAACTACGTCCGGAACGGTCCATAACCTGTCCAGTCCTGGGTGTCATCTTGGTATCAGAGCCAAAAAATCGCCGGGGGGTAGGATCTGCCGATATTAAGCCTAAAACAGTCTAATTACTCATACTAGTACTACTAATAGTAGGATGGGTTGCTATTCCGTCCTTTTGTGGTTTTGTTTTTTAGTTACTTTGATGTACATGTTTACTTCATACGTAAACTTGCACTATATCACAATCATTTGATAAAATCTACTATATTTTATTAGAATAGTTAAGTTTGTTTATTTAAAAGGAAAATCTATTATCTTATATGTACTAAGTTTAGTTTAACTATCTAGTGTTAGTACTTTCACTAAAAGCTACCTACATCATATAAAATATAATTTTGTGAGTTTAGTAGTTAAGAACTTGCACTAAGTGTTGGTCAGACGTTGGTCAGCCCTTGTTAAATCCGTTGGTCAGCCGTTAAGAGGAGAAAAGGTGGTCCCGGTAAGGGTGGTCCCGTTGGTCCCATTTATATGCATTTACTTATCTGCTACGTGCACTAAATTTTATTATTATATGATCATGGCTACTTTTGTTAGAAAGTTATTTTCACATGATAGTGATAACTCAAACATAGTACAAAGTAAGGAAATATCTTTTCCGATTAATTTTCAAAACTGGACTATACCTAGGAAACATATCGATACAATTTATCAAATAGGAAAACAGAATTTTAAGACTGCTTTTTCTATTAAGCATCATGAGGAAACTACGAGTTTAAATCAGGAATTTCAAAGTATTAAATTACTTAATAAGACATCTATAGATAAATACTTGAAAACATATAGGTATATTCATTTTGGTATGATTCAAATAGCCTTAAAACCACTGTCTAGAGAAGGTCTTGATTGTCCAATATATATAGCTCTAAGAGATAACCGCTTAGTTGGCTATAAAGATTCCCTTTAGCTATGATTCAAACTGATATTTGTAATGGCCCAATCTACTTTAATTGTTGTCCAAACTTTACGGTAGACTTAACGATCCATGGATACTAGACACTTTAGTTCTAGATGTCCATCTTTCAAATAATTCAACAGTACAATTTAGGGAATATGTTAAAAATTTCGCATTAATTTACCGTGTCTATTTTAGACTTTTATCTTCTCAACTTAATCCAAAATGTTTACTTCATCCCACTATAGATGAAACTATACTCTTAAAAGTTGAAACTGAAAGTGCGACTTTTACTCCTAAAAAATTAAAATGGAATGAAATTACTATTCCTAAACAATTTTTAATTCATTATAATCCTCCTCCTAGAACAATTACTCAAAAGAAAATTGATCAAATTATAGAAGAACCTGATGGTCAAGTAATAATAAAGTTAGGTACTAATTATGAAAGAGCTAGACCATCAACCTCCTATGAAAATGCTTGACCTTCGTATGAAGATAATTCTTATAATAATCCTCAAACGTCTACTTCAAAAAATTTACATTTTGAAGAATCTTCAAAATTCCGTTATAAAAACCCAATACCTGAACCAGTAGGAGAGTCTTCTACTAATTCTAATTCACCTACTTTTTCAGCCATGAAACCTCCTACCTTTTCCTCTATTAATGTTATTAAAAGGAATTTCAAATAGACTTAGAATATATTCATAATGACTTTTATTCAAAACAAGATAATGATGAAAAAGATTGGTTCTTTGGATGTTTTGATTATATTGCTAGAAATCACGTCAGACTAGAATGGATTTCTGATATGAAAAAATTAGAAATTAATATTCCTTTTTTCATCTGGTTCTCAACTTACACCATAAAAAATAATATATTTTATCCCTTTAATAAAAATCAAATAAACATGACAGGTAGTTTAATTCAAAGCTGGACTTTAAAAGATGGAAGTATAATTAAGTCTATTCATCCTCCGTTAACTGAAATTCAAGTTAATAATAATGAAGGATCTTTTGTTATGGCTCCTTTTAAAAAAGGAAGAGAAGATGACAACTCCTCCTCTGTCAATTTAGGTGACATAAAAAAGATATATCACCAAAATAATTATTCAAACCAACTTCTCACTACCATTTCAAAACAAATAGAAATATTATCTATGCAACTAGAGTCAAAAAAATCTCCTGATATTGATGACATTACATCTAAATTAGAAACTTTATCTATAAATAAAAAGGAAACAAAATTTCCCTTCGACATAGCTGCTCCGTATATTAATACTTCAAGAATTCCTATACATCGTCAAAAATCTCTTAATTTACCTGAAAAAACAACTCCTTTAATTAGTAAGATTGAAGAAAAATTATCTAATTTAAGTACTTCCAAGTCAACTAATAATATTAATGTTTTGGATAAATATAGTTCAAATAAATCAATCAACTCAGATGATGACGATGAAAATAAAATCAATAAAATAAATAATAGTTCTTGGAAAAATGTCTCTAGTAGAAATTATTATACTAGACCTACTCCACCAGATATTCAATATGAAGAACGACATAAATTCAGAGACTCACAATATGATGGAACTGCAGTTTATGAATGGAATTCGATGGAAAATCAGAATATGAAATATTAAATGTTCTTTCTGAAATGACCATGGCCATAACTACTTATAGGTCAAGAAATGCTCAAGAACATACTATTATAGATTTTCTCACAACTGGTTTTACTGGTCAATTAAGAAATTGGTGGGACAATAGTATTAATATGGAAACTAAAGTTCAAATTTTTAATCACGTTAAAATAGAAAATGAACAACAAGCCTTAGATGGAAGCTCAATCCTTATTAATATGATTGCTATGCATTTTGTTGGTAATCCAAAGGAGGAAATGTCAACAAACCAAGTAGTTCTTACTAATCTTAGGTGTCCTACACTAGATGATTATCGATGGTATAAAGATGTATTCCTTAGTAATATTTTTAGAAGAGGTGATTGCAATCAATCTTTTTGGAAAGAAAGGTTTATATCTGGTCTTCCATCCTATTTTCTCAAAGAATATTCCTAAAATTAAGAGAAAGTGCGGGTCAAGACGAAATTCTATGATAGTATGACTTATGGCAAATATTTTCCTTTGTTAAAAAAGAAGCAATTGCTTTGTGTCAGGAATTAGCAATTCAAAAAATATTCATCTGAAAAAAGGGAAAGCGTAGAGAATTAGGAAGTTTTTGTGCTGCTTTTGGTTTACCCAAAATTCAACCTCCCTCTGCCATCAATAAAAGAGATATAGGAAAATTTCCGACCAACTAGAAAAATTATTAATAACGACCCATATTATAAAAAGACCTTTAAGGCACCCACCAGACCAAGAAAATTATAGATTCCAAAAGACCAATTTATTGTTATAAATGTGGAAGAGTAGGTCATAAGGCTAACGAATGTGACTTAAAACAAAAGGTTAATGAATTATGTGGTCATGATCCAGACCTTCAACAAAAAATTTTAGCCTTATATTCGCTAGAAACTTCCTCAGAACATAATCTTACTGACCATAGTGAAGATAATCTACTACAAATAAAATCAGATAATGAATCAACCTCTTGTTGTTCAAAAGAATAGCCCCGTTTTGTCAAAAAGGATGTTGTAATAATATTTGTTGAATTTCAAAAAGTTTATAAAAATTATTTTTCATTAATCAAAATTAATTTTTATTCATATTTACTCATTTAATTATTTCAGATGCAGAAAACTCAACCATCTTCCAGTTCCAAAACCCATACCTCACACAAAAAAGAAGAATTCATACCCAAGGTATTCAAGATTTATTCAAAAAACTTTCCCACCTCAAAAGACTTATCAATTAACCTCACTCAAATAGCCAAAATCCTGCTTTACCTACAATACATAAAACAATTTCCAAACTTTTCATATATGAACTAATCATCCAAATATATCAGCTTCCAACCGATATGCAGGAAATCATCATCAACAAAGTAAAGCAAGAAAACTTCAACACTGGTATATCAATTTCCTAACATCCGAAAAAATATCCCCTATAGCATTTGGCGAACATGGGGACGGTCTATATTAATATTTTCATATTACCAAACTGGAGGATTCTTTATATCCACAAGAAACATTCAAAAAACTGATCCATATTTTCAATTATGGAAATATGGCTTGGTAAGAATATTTTACGAAGTACCAGAACCAGACACAGAATTTTTTCAAGAGTTCACAAAATTCCAGCATATATATTTTCAACAGTATGCTCTCTTCAAAGGAAAGAGTGGACTTATGAAAAAGTCATTTGCGCCAACATAGAAATGGTGGACAGGAAAATCAAACCAGCCCACTACCTCATACTCATTAATATAGTAAAGTGTGATCATTATTGCAAAGATCCCGCTGTCTTACATCCAACTCAAGCAAGAGCATACGGGTTCTTCTACATCATCCGCAAAATTGAAGAATTAATTCGAAACAATGACAAAGACCCTGTTACTTTTATCCATTGCGGAAATACAACAGTTGTTTTTCCTACATGGCTACAAGAGTATTTCATTACTGGAGTTAACCACTCTGAACCATTAACTCCATATTTGTCTCAACTCAGAGCTGGCAAATTTCTCTCTCAAGAAGGAAAAATACTCTTATTCAAATTATTAGAAAATATCCGCAGGATCTTCCTAGCAAAAATTAGGACATCAAAAAATAAAAAAATAAAAAGATCCCGCTAAGTGAATATCACACTTAGGCAAAAATAAGGGACATATTTTACTAACATTTTCAATGCAGGTACTCTATGACGACTCATCAAAATCCGGTATGCCACCTGACTATCTGATGAATTGTACATCCACCACTCAAAGACACAAAAGGACAAAGGGATTAATCTACAAACAACAAAAATCCTACAAATACAAAGCCATCCACGGGCATGCACAAACCCATTGCACATAAAGTCACAAAAAACCAAAACTTTCATTTACACATAATCCAAAAATCACAATCAAAACTATCAGAAGAATTCTTACCAAATACAAAGATTACCGGATCAACTCAAAGATAGCAGATGAATTCAAAGAAAAAAGCTGCGTCTGTCTTCATACGGCAATGTTTGCATATGGCAACAATTATCAAAAGAAAGGCGGCGAAACATATACAAACAGATTCCATGTACTATAAATACCATGTATTACATCTCCGTAGACATCAAGTGTTTTTCTTTAGTACAAAAATTTAGAGAGAAAAATTTAGGAATCTATTACAAAAGCCTCTCGCTCAAAATTAGTTGTTACTTCAATCCTTTTGTAAGATCATTCAAAGTTCAATCAAAGTAAGTTATTATTCATATCTGCGTCTCTTTTAATTGCTTTCAACATCTGTTCAAACTATTCAATACATCTGTTCAAATTTAAATTACTTTTTTAAAAAATCAAAAATAAATTTCAAAACTTTTATTTTCAAAGTTTTTTGACGAGATTAATTACCTACCAAACAGTCCCCCGTCCGGAACGGTCCATAACTCGTCCAATCCTGGGGTCCATCTTGGTATCAGAGCCAAAAAATCGCCGGGGGGTAGGATCTGCCGATATTAAGCCTAAAACAGCCTAATTACTCATACTAGTACTACTTATAGTAGGATGGGTTGTTATTCCGTCCTTTGTGGTTTTGTTTTTAGTTACTTTGATGTACATGTTTACTTCATACGTAAACTTGCACTATATCACAATCATTTGATAAATCTACTTTATTTAATTAGAATAGTAAGCTTTATTTATTTAAAAGGAAAATCTATTATCTTTATATGTACTAAGTTTAGTTTAAACTATCTAGTGTTAGTACTTTCACTAAAAGCTACCTACATCATATAAAATATAATTTTGTGAGTTTAGTAGTTAAGAACTTGCACTAAGTGTTGGTCAGACGTTGGTCAGCCCTTGTTAAATCCGTTGGTCAGCGTTAAGAGGAGAAAAGGTGGTCCGGTAAGGTGGTCCCGTTGGTCCATTTATATGCATTTACTTATCTGCTACGTGCACTAAATTTTATTATTATATGATCATGGCTACTTTTGTTAGAAAGTTATTTTCACATGATAGTAACTCAAACATAGTACAAAGTAAGGAAATATCTTTTTCGATTAATTTTTAAAACTGGACTATACCTAAAAAATATGTAGACTTTATACTTGTTCCTTCCGTTAATGTTATTACAAAAGATAATAATGAAAAAGAATTTTTATTTGAACTAATAGACAAAATTAACGATCCAGATATAAAAAAGGAATACCTTTTAAAGTTAAAAGATATTGTTTGCAAAAAGGAAAATCCTACTAGAACTGAACCAATTACTTTATCAAAAATATTTGATCAATATACGACTCCTAATATTTTTAAACAAATTACAACTAAAGATTTACAAACTGAAGTTAGCACTCTTAAAACTCAAGTAAAAGAGATTAAAGAACAATTGTTAGAATTCAAAACTAAAGACTTAGAACTTCAAACTAGAATAGCTTTGTTAGAACCAAATAATAGTCTAAAGGATCAACCATCTACTTCAAATTCACCTCCTATTCAAATTTCGTCGCAAGAACCTAGAGAAGATCAAATAAATATTATAGATAGAATAAATTTTCAAAAATGGTATATTCTAGTTTCACTTAAAATTGGTAATGACTTTCATTTAAATAATATAGCATTATTTAGATAGCGGAGCTTGATCAAAATTGTATAAGAGAAGGACTAATCTAGCATCTTCTATGAAAAAACAACAGAAAAGTTACATAGTGCTAATGGTGAACTTTAAAAATAAAATATAAGCTCCCCTAATGCATATATTTGTAATCAAGGTTATTGCTTTAAAAATACATTCATTTTAGTAAAGGATATAAATAATGAAATAATACTTGGTACTCCTTTTATTACTCAAATTTCCTTTTCTCAGTTGATCGTATGGGTGTTCATACTAATATTATGGGAAAGAAAATATCTTTTCAATTTCTTGCACCTGTCTGCCAAAAGGATTTGGCTATATTACAATCTTCGTCTATATTCCAACAAGTAAATACAATAACAAATAAAGAATCTCAAATTTCTCTTTTACAACAAGAAATATCATACTTAGAAATAGAAGAAAGTTTAAAAAGCCCTTATATTCAAAAGAAAATATGTGATTTAGAACAAAAATTTAAAGAAGAAGTTTGTGCTGATATTCCTAATGCTTTTTGGGAAAGGAAAAAACACATGGTTTCACTCCCCTATGAAAAATAAATTTCAGAAAAATCTATTCCTACTAAAGCAAGACCTTTTCAAATGAATCAAGAAATGTTAGAATTTTGCAAGAAGGAAATTCAAACCTTATTAGATAAAAAATTAATTAGACCATCTAAATCCCCTTGGAGTTATGCTGCTTTTTATGTTATGAATCAAGCGGAAAAGGAAGAGGGGTTCCTAGATTAGTAATTAATTATAAACCTCTTAATAAAGTCTTACAATGGATTAGGTACCCAATCCCTAATAAAAAAGATTTATTGAGCCGTCTTTTTAATGCAAAAATCTTCTCAAAGTTTGATATGAAAAGTGGATTTTGGCAAATTCAAATAGAGGAAAAAGATAGATACAAAACCCCTTCAATGTTCCTTTTGGACATTATGAATGGAACGTAATGCCTTTTGGATTAAAAAATGCTCCATCTGAGTTTCAAAATATCATGAATGATATTTTTAATCCTTATACTCAAAATATTATAGTCTATATTGATGATGTCCTAATATTTTCAGATTCCTTAGATCAACATTTCAAACACCTTAATACTTTTTTACATGTTATTAAAAAGAATGGTTTAGTCGTCTCTTTCCCTAAGATGAAAATATTTCAAACTAAAATACGGTTTTTAGGACATGATATTTTTCAAGGTACTATAAAACTGATTAATAGAGCTATAGAATTTCACTAGTAGAATAAAGGCTACTTGCTGCGGTTAAAAAGTGCCCTATTGCTGCGTTTTGGGGCGCGCAGCAATTAAGGGCGCAACAATAGGTATTAATAATATTGCTGCGGTTTTAAACCGCAGCAATATATACCAATATTGCTGCGGTTTTTTAGGCCAAACCGCAGCAATATATGAATTTTTTTGCGGAAAGTAAGGTGACTGAGAGATAATATTGCTGCGATTTTTAGCCCAAAACCGCAGCAATAGGGTCCTACAAGAAAATTTTTTTTTTTTTTTTTGCATTTTGCCATAAGATTTGAAAAATAAATCCCGAAAACAAACCCATCCACAAATAAGCATTATATCATTTAATAGAAACCAAAATCAAAATGAAACCCACATCACTTCTCATTCACAATAGATAAAACTAACAATAAGAACCAGAAAATTATATTATGCAGTAAAATCTAAATAAAAAACTGTACCAAATTATAACTATACCAACTTACAAAGAAAATAAAGATAATGAAAACAATCAGATCTAAGAAACAAAGATAATGAAAACAATCAGATCTAGCAGTATGTTCTTTCTCGGAGATTCATCTGAGAAGGAACTTCGAAAATTCAGATCTGAAAGGGACAAAACTTCGAACAAAACCCATCCACAACTTCGAAAATTCAGATCTGAAAGGGACAAAACTTTGAACAAAACCCATCCGCAACTTTGAAAATTCAGATCTGAAAGGGACGAAATTCATCTAAATAATGAAAAAAAAACGAAAAAAAACCCGAAGAAGGAAGTCGTCCGCTTCGTGGAAATTTATTGCGTCCGCTTCGTCGGCTTCGTCGTGTCGTCCGCTTCGTGGAATCAGCCACAAATTCATCGCGTCGTCGCCGGAAATTCATCCACAAATTCATCGCGTCCGCTTCGTCGGCTTCGTCGCTTCGTCGGCTACGTGAAGTCGCCGGCTTCGTGAAGTCGCCGGCTTCATGAAGTCGCCGGCTTCGTGAAGTGAGGGTTGAGAGAGATGAGAGAGAAGAGGAGGTTGAGAGGTTGAGAGAGAGATGAGAGAGAAGAGGGGCTGAGAGAGACTGAGGGTGAGAGAGAAAATGTTCAAAAAAACCCTAAGTTTTGAGCGCTGAAAGAAGTTTTTTATTTTTATGGGTAATTCACAGCTAATATTGCTGCGGTTTTCTAGTAGGACCGCAGCAATATATTTAAAAAATATTTGTTTTAATATATTGCTGCGGTCCTACTAGGAAACCGCAGCAATATTAGCAGTAAGGGCCCACATGTTTTTAAAATGGTAACCGTTAGACAATATTGCTGCGGTTTTGGGCGGAAACCGCAGCAATATTGTCAATTTTTATTTTTTATTTATTTTTGCGTGTTATATTGCTGCGTATAGGTAAAACCGCAACAATATCACCGCAGCAAATAGCATTTATTCTACTAGTGTTTACTGATAAATTTCCAGACGAAATTAAAGACAAAAATCAATTACAAAGATTTTTAGGATGTCTTAATTATATTTCAGACTTTTTTCCTAATCTAAGACAATATTGTTCATGTCTTTATCAAAGATTACGAAAAAATCCCCCAGCTTGGTCACCTAAACATACACATATAATACAAACATTAAAAGAAAAAGTCAAGTCCCTTCCATGTTTAGGTCTACCAAATCCCAATGCATTCATGATAGTAGAAACAGATGCATTCGACATAGGTTATGGAGGCATTCTTAAACAAAAATTACCTGAAAATAAAAATGAACAAATAATTAGATTTCATTCCGGTCTATGGATAGGTCCTCAAAAAAATTATTCAACTATTAAAAAGGAAATTTTATCTATTGTTCTTTGTATTTCAAAATTTCAAGAAGATTTATATAATAAAACCTTTTTATTACGAATAGATTGCAAATCTGCAAAAGAAATACTACAAAAGGATGTTCAAAATATTGTTTCAAAACAAATTTTTGCCAGATGGCAAGCTATATTATCAGTTTTTGATTTTCAAATAGAATATATAAAAGGAGAAAATAATTCTCTTCCTGATTTTTTAACTTGAGAATTTTTACAAGGAAAAGGCAATAGTAATAATATTTAAAGTTCGATTATTACAGGAGGAAAAATGAATCAAGATTCTAATAAAGGCAAAGGTATTCAAAAACCAGAAGATTATGTGATGAGATTTCACAAGCTCCGCCAATCAAGTGAAAAAACATCTTCATCAGAAAAGCTTGACGCATTCTCTGATTTTCCACCTTTATCTTATTCCCAAGCAGTCAAGTATCCTACTCAAACTTCAAACTCAAAATCAACTACTCAAAAATCCCAATCTACAAATTCCGAAACCCACAAATACATCACCAAACCACATAAAGAACACCTAATCCTTACACATTTCAAAGAAACTCCTCAAATTCCCGAACTTATCAAATTTACCAGTTCTCTTTTCCCAATGTACTGTCAATACCGACCTGAAACATCTTATAAAACACAAAGGTTTTATGAATTCATACTTGTTGATACCAAGTCTGTTGAAATTGAGCATAGTGAAAAAGGAAATTACATAGCCTATTCAAAATGAAAAATCAAGAAGATTATTCCACAGACTGAATGGATATCTGCTTATGTTCCGAAAGAATTCTCGGTCCCTTTC
This sequence comes from Beta vulgaris subsp. vulgaris, assembly GCF_026745355.1. NCBI lineage: Eukaryota > Viridiplantae > Streptophyta > Magnoliopsida > Caryophyllales > Amaranthaceae > Beta > Beta vulgaris. Next base: position 22,893,304 of record NC_079202.1, read on the forward strand.
CAGCCACAAGAATATAATTACATTGATTATCAGATGACATGGTTTCGAGCATTCTTACTCAGGGCATTTAATCATTCATGGTTCTTCACCATTTGTCCTCAATGTCCAAATAATTTCCCCTTTACGAATGGTGGCTCCACTTTGGAAGTTCTCAACAAATTTGGCCGATAGAGGTACAAAAATCTTATGAGTTCTTCTCCACTCATGTACAAACCAACACTCCATATTCCACAGAGCTCTTATTTCATCGAGAATTTAATGTTCCATGGATAATGTGCTGGTCTTATAACATCATTCAATGGTATCCAACCCCACTCCCCATGTCTCTAGTACGTGAATTCAAGATCAAATGGTGGGAAAAATTTGCCATTGAAAAATTATGCTCATTAAAGACTGTCCAAGATCAAATGGTTGCAGATAATCAACTCATCAAAGCAACCAAAGAAATTCCTAATTCTTCTACTCCACAAAAAGAGAAAGAAACAAGGATGCCGGAAATTCAAGACTCTGAAATTGAATTACTCAAAAAAGAAATCAAACTTCTCATAAGACAAACTCAACTCTGAATCCGAAATTCAGACGATTCATCCGGATCATCTGTCCATTCCTCACCTGATGACCCATTTGGAGGACCTTGTGCTCAGGACCCTTATTTACAATAAAGAAAAAGTTTTCTCTTTAAAATAAAATTGTCCGCAGGATCTTCCTGGCAAAAAATTAGGGCATTAAAAAATAAAAAATAAAGAGATCCCGCTAAGTGAATATCACTTAGGCAAAAATAAGGGACATATTTTACTAACATTTTCAATACAGGTACTCCTATGACAACTCATCAAATATCCGATATGCCACCTGAGTATTTGATGAATTGTACATCCACCACTCAAAGACACAAAAGGACAAAGGGATTAATCTACAAAATAAACAAAAGATCCTACAAAGAACAAAGCCATCCACGGGAATGCACAAACCCATTCCACATAAAGTCACAAAAAACCAAAACTTTCATTTACACATAATCCAAAAACCACAATCAAAACTATCAGAATAATACTTACCAAATACAAAGGTTACCGGATCAACTCAATGATAGCAGATGAATTCAAAGAAAAAAGTTGCGTCTGTCTTCATACGGCAATGTTTGCATACGGCAACGTTTATCAAAAGAAAGGCGGCGAAACTTATCAAACAGATTCCATGTACTATAAATACCATGTATTACATCTCCGTAGACATCAAGTGTTTTTTTCAGTACAAAAATTTAGAGAGAAAAATTTAGGAATCTATTACAAAAGCCTCTCGCTCAAAATTAGTTGTTACTCAATCCTTTTGTAAGATCATTCAAAGTAAGTTATTATTCATATTTGCGTCTCTTTTAATTGCTTTCAACATCTGTTCAAACTATTCAAAACATCTGTTCAAATTTTAAATTACTTTTTTAAAAAATCAAAAATAAATTTCAAAACTTTTATTTTCAAAGTTTTTTGACGAGATTAATTACCTACCAAACAGTCCCCCTTTTCGCTATATAATTAATCTGAACTACGTCCGGAACAGTCCATAACCCGTCCAGTCCTGGGGTCCATATAATTAATCTGAACTACGTCCGGAACGGTCCATAACCCGTCCAGTCCTGGGGTCCATCTTGGTAGGACTGGACGGGTTATGGACCGTTCCGGACGTAGTTCAGATTAATTATATAGCGAAAAGGGGGACTGTTTGGTAGGTAATTAATCTCGTCAAAAAACTTTGAAAATAAAAGTTTTGAAATTTATTTTTGATTTTTTGAAAAAGTAATTTAAAATTTGAACATATGTTTTGAATAGTTTGAACAGATGTTGAAAGCAATTAAAAGAGACGCAGATATGAATAATAACTTACTTTGATTGAACTTTGAATGATCTTACAAAAGGATTGAGTAACAACTAATTTTGAGCGAGAGGCTTTTGTAATAGATTCCTAAATTTTTCTCTCTAAATTTTTGTACTGAAGAAAAATACTTGATGTCTACGGAGATGTAATACATGGTATTTATAGTACATGGAATCTGTTTGATAAGTTTCGCCGCCTTTCTTTTGATAAACGTTGCCGTATGCAAACATTGCCGTATGAAGACAGACGCAACTTTTTTCTTTGAATTCATATGCTATCTTTGAGTTGATCCAGTAATCTTTGTATTTGGTAAGTATTCTTCTGATAGTTTTGATTGTGGTTTTTGGATTATGTGTAAATGAAAGTTTTGGTTTTTTGTGACTTTATGTGGAATGGGTTTGTGCATGCCCGTGGATGGCTTTGTATTTTGTAGGATCTTTTTGTTTGTTTTGTAGATTAATCCCTTTGTCCTTTTGTGTCTTTGAGTGGTGGATGTACAATTCATCAGATAGTCAGGTGGCATATCGGATATTTGATGAGTCGTCATAGGAGTACATGCATTGAAAATGTTAGTAAAATATGTCCCTTATTTTTGCCTAAGTGTGATATTCACTTAGCGGGATCTTTTATTATTTTATTTTTTAATGTCCTAATTTTTGCCAGGAAGATCCTGCGGACAATTTTCTAATAATTTGAATGAGTATATTTTTCCTTCTTGAGAGAGAAATTTGCCAGCTCTGAGTTGAGACAAATATGAAGTTAATGGTTCAGAGTGGTTAACTCCAGTAATGAAATACTCTTGTAGCCATGTAGGAAAAACAACTGTTGTATTTCCGCAATGGATAGAAGTAACAGGGTCTTTGTCATTGTTTCGAATTAATTCTTCAATTTTGCGGATGATGTAGAAGAACCCGTATGCTCTTGCTTGAGTTGGATGTAAGACAGCGGGATCTTTGCAATAACGATCACACTTTACTATATTAATGAGTATGAGGTAGTGGGCTGGTTTGATTTTGTCGTCCACCATTTCTATGTTGGCGCAAATGACTTCTTCATAAGTCCACTCTTTCCTTTGAAGAGAGCATACTGTTGAAAATATATATTGCTGGAATTTTGTGAACTCTTGAAAAAATTCTGTGTCTGGTTCTGGTACTTCGTAAAATTTTCTTACCAAGCCATATTTCCATAATTGAAAATATGGATCAGTTTTTTGAATGTTTTTTGTGGATATAAAGAATCCTCCAGTTTGGTAATATGAAAATATTAATATAGACCGTCCCCATGTTCGCCAAATGCTATAGGGGGATATTTTTTCGGTTGATAGGAAATTGATATACCAGCTGTTGAAGTTTTCTTGCTTTACTTTGTTGATGATGATTTCTTGCATATCGGTTGGAAGCTGATATATTTGGATGATTAGTTCATATATGAAAAGTTTGGAAATTGTTTTATGTATTGTAGGTAAAGCATGGATTTTGGCTGTTTGAGTGAGGTTAATTGATAAGTCTTTTGAGGTGGGGAAAGTTTTTTGAATAAATCTTGAATACCTTGGGTATGAATTCTTCTTTTTTGTGTGAGGTATGGGTTTTGGGTTTTGGAACTGGAAGATAGTTGAGTTTTCTGCATCTGAAATGATTAAATGAGTAAATATGAATAAAAATTAATTTTGATCAATGAAAAATAATTTTTTTAAACCTTTTGAAATTCAACAAATATTATTACAACATCCTTTTTGACAAAACGAGGTTGATTCTTTTGAACAACAAGAGGTTGATTCATTATCTGATTTTATTGTAGTAGATTATCTTCACTATGGTCAGTAAGATTATGTTCTGAGGAAGTTTCTAGCGAATATAAGGCTAAAAATTTTTGTTGAACGTCTGGATCATGACCACATAATTCATTAACCTTTTGTTTTAAGTCACATTCGTTAGCCTTATGACCTACTCGTCCACATTTATAACAATAAATTGGTCTTTTGGAATCTATAATTTTCTTTGGTGGTCTGGTGGGTGCCTTAAAGGTCTTTTTATAATATTGGTCGTTATTAATAATTTTTCTAGTTGGTCGAAAATTTTCCCTATATCTCTTTTTATTGATGGCAGAGGGAGGTTGAATTTTGGGTAAACCAAAAGCAGCACAAAAACTTCCTAATTCTCTACGTCTTTCCCTTTTTTCTGATGAATATTTATTTTGAATTGCTAATTTCTGACACAAAGCAATTACTTCTTTTTTAACAAAGGAAAATATTTGCCCATAAGTCATACTATCATATGGAATTTCGTCTTGACCCACACTTTCTCTTAATTTTAGGAATATTCTTTGAGAAAATAGGGATGGAAGACCAGATTAAAACCTTTCTTTCCAAAAAGATTGATTGCAATCACCTCTTCTAAAAATATTACTAAGGAATACATCTTTATACCATCGATAATCATCTAGTGTAGGACACCTAAGATTAGTAAGAACTACTTGGTTTGTTGACATTTCCTCCTTTGGATTACCAATAAAATGCATAGCAATCATATTAATAAGGATTGAGCTTCCATCTAAGGCTTGTTGTTCATTTTCTATTTTAACGTGATTAAAAATTTGAAATTTAGTTTCCATATTAATACTATTGTCCACCAATTTCTTAATTGACCAGTAAAACCAGTTGTGAGAAAATCTATAATAGTATGTTCTTGAGCATTTCTTGACCTATAAGTAGTTATGGCCATGGTCATTTCAGAAAGAACATTTAATATTGAGAACGTATTGTGTCGGACTCGTCCGACCATAATCTTTGGTCGGACGACTTTCAGGTGGTTCCAATTTTTTTTTCAGTTAGTCTTAATTTTTTTTCAAATAGTCTTCATTTTTTTCAGGTAGTCTTCATTTTGTTTTCAGTTAGTCTTATTTTTTTTCAGTTGGTTTTCGTACTTCAGTTAGACTTACTTTGGATTTCAGTTGGTCTTTATTCTTTTTCAGGTAGTCTTCATTTTTTATCAGGTAGTTTTCATTCTTTTTCAGGTAGTCTTCATTTTTTTTCAGGTAGTCCAACTGAAAAAAAAACAAAGTCCAACTGAAACAAAACAAAGTCCAACTGAAAGAAACACAAAGTCCAACTGAAAGAAACACAAAGTCCAACTGAAAGAAAACAAAGTCCAACTGAAAGAAAACAAAGTCCAACTGAAAGAAAATAAAGTCCAACTGAAAGAAAACAAAGTCCAACTGAAAGAAAACAAAGTCCAACTGAAAGAAAACAATAACGAACTGAAAGAAAACAATAACCAACTGAAACAAAAAAAACCAACTCAAAATACCTGGAATCATCTTCTCTTCCCCTCTTAACTACAGTACAAATAAGAAGAAATTGTGCTAGAACAAGTTTCTACAGCATATAAGAAGAAACAATTCCTCGAACAATATTTCCATTTCTCATTCTTTGAATTGTTCTCAGTTAGTGGGAGAGCAACTGTCAAAATTAAAATTTGGGAGAAGTTCAGAATTTGTGGCTTGGATGTAAGATTTTCATTTCCTTAGATCTTGGATGCAATATACTGAAAACATCGAGCCAATGGTTGTTAATGTAATAGTTTTATGATTTTGATGAATGGAATGAAATAAACCTATCAAAAAAAAAGTTTCTACCACATATTTCTCCTTTAAATGAGGATTTGTTGAAGACGGTGGAGTAAGGGGAAGTCAAAGGGAGGTTCAGGAATGAGGAGAGAGAATGGATATGCATACTACCTACGGGTGGGTGTGTGAATATGGAGGAGAGCGAGAGCCCGTCTGACAGAAAGTATTGGGTCAGACGGTCTGACCCAATACTTTCAGTTTAATATTTCATATTCTGATTTTCCATCGACATTCCATTCATAAACTACAGTTCCATCATATTGTGAGTCTCTGAATTTATGTCGTTCTTCATATTGAATATCTGGTGGAGTAGGTCTAGTATAATAATTTCTACTAGAGACATTTTTCCAAGAACTATTATTTATTTTATTGATTTTATTTTCATCGTCATCATCTGAGTTGATTGATTTATTTGAACTATATTTATCCAAAACATTAATATTATTAGTTGACTTGGAAGTACTTAAATTAGATAATTTTTCTTCAATCTTACTAATTAAAGGAGTTGTTTTTTCAAGTAAATTAAGAGATTTTTGACGATGTATAGGAATTCTTGAAGTATTAATATATACGGAGCAGATATGTCGAAGGGAAATTTTGTTTCCTTTTTATTTATAGATAAAGTTTCTAATTTAGATGTAATGTCATCAATATCAGGAGATTTTTTTGACTCTAGACAATGGTTTTAAGACAGTGGTTCATTTTGGTATGATTCAAATAGCCTTAAAACCACTGTCTAGAGAAGGTCTTGATTGTCCAATATATATAGCTCTAAGAGATAACCGCTTAGTTGGCTATAAATATTCCCTTTTAGCTATGATTCAAACTAATATTTGTAATGGCCCAATCTACTTTAATTGTTGTCCAAACTTTACGGTAGACTTAACCGATCAATGGATACTAGACACTTTAGTTCTAGATGTCCATCTTTCAAATAATTCAACAGTACAATTTAGGGAATATGTTAAAAATTTCGCATTAATTTACCGTGTCTATTTTAGACTTTTATCTTCTCAACTTAATCCAAAATGTTTACTTCATCCCACTATAGATGAAACTATACTCTTAAAAGTTGAAACTGAAAATACGGCTACTTGTACTCCTAAAAAATTAAAATGGAATGAAATTACTATTCCTAAACATTTTTTAATTCATTATAATCCTCCTCCTAGAAACATTACTCAAAAGAAAATTGATCAAATTATAGAAGAACCTGATGGTCAAGTAATAATAAAGTTAGGTACTAATTATGAAAGGGCTAGACCATCAACCTCCTATGAAAATGCTCGACCTTCGTATGAAGATAATTCTTATAATAATCCTCAAACGTCTACTTCAAAAAATTTACATTTTGAAGAATCTTCAAAATTCTCTTATAAAAACCCAATACCTGAACCAGTAGGAGAATCTTCTACTAATTCTAATTCACCTACTTCTTCAGCCATGAAACCTCCTACCTTTTCCTCTATTAATGTTATTAAAAAGGAATTTCAAATAGACTTAGAATATATTCATAATGACTTTTATTCAAAACAAAATAATGATAAAAAATATTGGTTCTTTGGATGTTTTGATCAAGCTGCTAGAAATCACGTCAGACTAGAATGGATTTCTGATATGAAAAAATTAGAAATTAATATTCCTTCTTTCATCTGGTTCTCAACTTACACCATAAAAAATAATATATTTTATCCCTTTAATAAAAATCAAATAAACATGACAGGTAGTTTAATTCAAAGCTGGACTTTAAAAGATGGAAGTATTGTACATCCACCACTCAAAGACACAAAAGGACAAAGGGATTAATCTACAAAATAAACAAAAAGATCGTACAAAATACAATGCCATCCACGGGCATGCACAAACCCATTCCACATAAAGTCACAAAAAACCAAAACTTTCATTTACACATAATCCAAAAACCACAATCAAAACTATCAGAAGAATACTTACCAAATACAAAGATTACCGGATCAACTCAAAGATAGCAGATGAATTCAAAGAAAAAAGCTGCGTCTGTCTTTATACGACAATGTTTGCATACGGCAACGTTTATCAAAAGAAAGGCGGCGAAACTTATCAAACAGATTTCATGTACTATAAATACCATGTATTACATCTCCGTAGACATCAAGTGTTTTCTTCAGTACAAAAATTTAGAGAGAAAAATTTAGGAATCTATTACAAAAGCCTCTCGCTCAAAATTAGTTGTTACTCAATCCTTTTGTAAGATCATTCAAAGTTCAATCAAAGTAAGTTATTATTCATATCTGCGTCTCTTTTAATTGCTTTCAACATCTGTTCAAACTATTCAAAACATCTGTTCAAATTTTAAATTACTTTTTTAAAAAATCAAAAATAAATTTCAAAACTTTTATTTTCAAAGTTTTTTGACGAGATTAATTACCTACGAAACAGTCCCCCTTTTCGCTATATAATTAATCTGAACTACGTCCGGAACGGTCCATAACCCGTCCAGTCCTGGATTCCATCTTGGTATCAGAGCCAAAAAATCGCCGGGGGGTAGGATATGCCGATATTAAGCCTAAAACAGCCTAATTACTCATACTAGTACTACTAATAGTAGGATGGGTTGCTATTCCGTCCTTTTGTGGTTTTGTTTTTTAGTTACTTTGATGTACATGTTTACTTCATACGTAAACTTGCACTATATCACAATCATTTGATAAAATCTACTTTATTTTATTAGAATAGTAAAGCTTTGTTTATTTAAAAGGAAAATCTATTATCTTTATATGTACTAAGTTTAGTTTAACTATCTAGTGTTAGTACTTTCACTAAAAGCTACCTACATCATATAAAATATAATTTTGTGAGTTTAGTAGTTAAGAACTTGCACTAAGTGTTGGTCAGACGTTGGTCAGCCCTTGTTAAATCCGTTGGTCAGCCGTTAAGAGGAGAAAAGGTGGTCCCGGTAAGGGTGGTCCCGTTGGTCCCATTTATACGCATTTACTTATCTGCTACGTGCATTAAATTTTATTATTATATGATCATGGCTACTTTTGCTAGAAAGTTATTTTCACATGATAGTGATAACTCAAACATATTACAAAGTAAGGAAATATCTGATAAGAGGTTTTTAGTGTGTCGTTCAGGCACTAAGAACCGCTTTCCAAACAATATTTATAATCCTAACAAGCAACTACTAAGGGAATAGTAAGGGCAAGTCAGGGGTCGATCCACAGGGAAAATAGGATTGATTAGAGTCTACCTAGTCTAGACTACCTAATTGAAAGGTATTTGGGGGTTTAAAAGATGTTTGGTAACAATTAGGACTATCTAACAACTAGAACAATCAAATATCACGAGTTCGAATATCAAATAAAAGACACTAGAGTTAAGGTTACTAGTATGAATAAGAACGGATGATGATTGTTAATGCGATTGCGAAGCAACAGAGACGATTATGCAAGGTTTAGTCTCCCTCTAAATTACTTGAGTCCTCTCTCGAATGGTCCTCAAGAGTAATCACTCAATCAATCAACTAAATCCTCTCTCGAATGGTCCTTAGTTAATTGATTAAGAGATTCAATAAGTTTGCAAAACCCCTAATGAAGGATCCCCTTAATTTCCATCCAATATCTTGGTATAGAAATTAAGTTGATTCTTGGGGATGATAAAAGAGTTCAAAATCCTATTTAAGAACGTTTGAAATCAGAATACCAAAGTATAAATGTGATCAATATCTATCCTAAGGTCTCAAAACACCAAGACCAATGCATAAACTTCTCCATACATCACAATCACATCAACATCATAATTAAAACCCTAATTCATACTTTCACCCTAACCCTAGATATGAAACTACTCACTAATCATGGAGTTTAAGCAATTAAACATAAAATCTATGACTAATCTAAGGTTAAACATGATTAAGAAATTATTAAACTAATAGAAATCACAATTATTAAATTAAGAGAATGAAGATCTTAAATAATCTAAGAACATAAACAAACACCAAGAGAATGAATTAAAAACTGAAACTTTGAATTAAGATGAACGAAAAATACCTTGAATATCAATGGAATTACAAACTACGATCACTAATCTCGATTACCAATGAAAACTAAAGTGTTTTCTCTCTAATACAAAACCCTAGAATGTTGTGTGAAAAATAGAATGAAAGCGTGAGTTCTCGAAATAAAACAAAAACTCGTTTAATGAAGCCACGAGCTTCATTTTCCGGAAACGACTGGTGCGGGCGCACCAAGATGAGGTGCGGGCGCACCAAACAGAGGTGCGGGCGCACCAAAAACAGGTGCGGGCGCACCTTACCCTTCTGCCTCAAACCGGACAGTTCAACTTAAAACGAGCATAACTTCTTCGTTTTATATCCAAATCAAGTTTATGACCAGTCGTTGGAAAGATATCGAAACAATCTTTCACCTCCAACTAGAATTACCTTCATCCGATTTGTGGTTTGAAAGTTATGTCCATTTGAAGTTCTATGTTCAAGATTTCATTGTGCAATGTGCTCCTTTGCGCAAGCGGACATGGGGAATGGTGCAACCGCACCATTTATCAATGTGTTCTTTGTTTTCATTGCTACCTTTTCCAACTTTACAAATCGTAGCCATCTTAGTAGTTTCACCTATATCAAGAACATGGCAAAACAAGGTGAAAGCAAATGTACTAAAAATTCGGTAAAAAATGACTAAAAATCTAGCAAAATATCACTATGATCAAGTATGATCAAGTGAATGAAATAGAAGGGAAAATGGAGAATAAAGAGGGAAGAAAGGGAAGAAAGATGATCAAAATAAGCTAAAAGGAGTCCATAAAGTACGTTTGAAACACACTTATTAATATCTTTTTCGATTAGTTTTCAAAACTGGACTATACCTAAAAAATATGTAGACTTTATACTTGTTCCTTCCGTTAATGTTATTACAAAAGATAATAATGAAAAAGAATTTTTATTTGAACTAATAGACAAAATTAACGATCCAGATATAAAAAAGGAATACCTTTTAAAGTTAAAAGATATTGTTTGCAAAAAGGAAAATCCTACTAGAACTGAACCAATTACTTTATCAAAAATATTTGATCAATATCTGACTCCTAATATATTTAAACAAATTATAACTAAAGATTTACAAACTGAAGTTAGCACTCTTAAAACTCAAGTAAAAGAGATATAGGGAAAATTTCCGACCAACTAGAAAAATTATTAATAACGACCCATATTATAAAAAGACCTTTAAGGCACCCACCAGACCACCAAAGAAAATTATAGATTCTAAAAGACCAATTTATTGTTATAAATGTGGACGAGTAGGTCATAAGGCTAACGAATGTGACTTAAAACAAAAGGTTAATGAATTATGTGGTCATGATCCAGACCTTCAACAAAAAATTTTAGCCTTATATTCGCTAGAAACTTCCTCAGAACATAATCTTACTGACCATAGTGAAGATAATCTACTACAAATAAAATCAGATAATGAATCAACCTCTTGTTGTTCAAAAGAATAAGCCCCGTTTTGTCAAAAAGGATGTTGTAATAATATTTGTTGAATTTCAAAAGGTTCAAAAAAATTATTTTTCATTGATCAAAATTCATTTTTATTCATATTTACTCATTTAATTATTTCAGATGCAGAAAACTCAACTATCTTCCAGTTCCAAAACCCAAAACCCATACCTCACACAAAAAAGAAGAATTCATACCCAAGGTATTCAAGATTTATTCAAAAAACTTTCCCCCACCTCAAAAGACTTATCAATTAACCTCACTCAAACAACCAAAATCCATGCTTTACCTACAATACATAAAACAATTTCCAAACTTTTCATATATGAACTAATCATCCAAATATATCAGCTTCCAACCGATATGCAAGAAATCATCATCAATAAAGTAAAGCAAGAAAACTTCAACAGCTGCTATATCAATTTCCTAACATCCGAAAAAATATCCCCTATAGCATTTGGCGAACATGGGGGCGGTCTATATTAATATTTTCATATTACCAAACTGGAGGATTCTTTATATCCACAAAAAACATTCAAAAAACTGATCCATATTTTCAATTATGGAAATATTAGTAAGAAAATTTTACGAAGTACCAGAACCAGACACAGAATTTTTTCAAGAGTTCACAAAATTCCAGCAATATATATTTTCAACAGTATGCTCTCTTCAAAGGAAAGAGTGGACTTATGAAGAAGTCATTTGCGTCAACATAGAAATGGTGGACGACAAAATCAAACCAGCCCACTACCTCATACTCATTAATATAGTAAAGTGTTATCGTTATTGCAAAGATCCCGCTGTCTTACATCCAACTCAAGCAAGAGCATACGGGTTCTTCTACATCATCCGCAAAATTGAAGAATTAATTCGAAACAATGACAAAGACCCTGTTACTTTTATCCATTGCGGAAATACAACAGTTGTTTTTCCTACATGGCTACAAGAGTATTTCATTACTGGAGTTAACCACTCTGAACCATTAACTCCATATTTGTCTCAACTCAGAGCTGGCAAATTTCTCTCTCAAGAAGGAAAAATACTCTTATTCAAATTATTAGTGCTCTCCTGTCCTTTAAAGGCTCTTAGTCCCTCGGATGTTTTGAGTGGAGCTCAGGTCCTCAGTCCCCTTGGATTAGCTGTCCAATGCTTGCAGGATATTAATGATGATGAGAATAATGATACTACACTGCTGGTTGAAAATGGTGCCTCTGGTAGCCTTGGTGAGTTTAACTCTCTTGCTGAGCACTCTTTCCACTCTCTTCATTCTGACAGCTCGATTGTTCGCCACATTGAGCACTTGGGGGTTGATCCTACTTTCCCAGTTACTCTCTCTTCCCAGTCAGGCTCAGTGAGAAGGAGAGATGAAGACATGGAAAGTGATGATGCCTCTTCTGTCTTGAAGAGGAAGAGAAACTAATCTGGGTTCAAGCCAATTTTTTGCCAACATGATCGTGAGCTGAATTCTTATTAAATGTCGATTGCTGCATGGAATATTCGAGGGGTTGCAAGGAAGAATGCTTTATTGGAAGTTAAAGATTTTTGTCAAAGTTGTAATGTAAAAATCATGATGTTATGTGAAGTAAAATCTCAGTCCCCTCCCTCTAGTTTAATTGTTCATCAAGCAGGATTTGAATATCATGATTTCATTTCCACCATTGGGTACTCTAGGGGAATCTGGTTATTTTGGAAGTCATGTAATTCAAATCCTTTTAGTTTGTCTGTAATATATAAATCTAGTAGGTTTATTGCTTGTTCTATTTCGCTTCTTAACTTAAGCTTTTCTTTTATTGCTATTTTTATTTATGCCCCTGCTAGGCCTGAGTTCAAACAAGAATTCTGGTTGGATTTGATTTCTTATGCTAACTCTTTGGATGCGCCTTTCATTATATTAGGCGATTTTAATGAAATTGGGTCGGAGATGGATAAAATGGGCGGAGCTGACTTCAATAGTAATATATTGCATCAAATGAACCAATTTTTTACTCAAGTTGAATGTGTAGAAGTTCCTTTCTCTGGGTCCCGATTCACTTGGAGAAAAAAGAAGAGTGGTGTTAACAATATTCTGGAAAGATTAGATAAGGTTGTTACTAATATCTCGTGGTTATCTTAATTCCTCTAAGCGAAAACTGTCCACCATCCTTTTACTTCATCTGATCATTGCATTATTTCTCTAGACTATCTCCTTGTCAAACCTCTTAAAGCTCCGCCATTTCGTTTTGAGAAAATGTGGTGTGCCCGCAAAGATTACGTTAACCTGATTAAGAAAACTTGGTGCTTTAGATTCAAGGGATCCTATATGTTTTGTCTTGTTCAAAAATGTAAACTTTTAAAAGCTAAGTCAAAAGTGTGGAACCAATCTCAATTTAGCGATGTGTTTCGCTAGCTTAGGAAAGTCGATCAAAATTTATCAATAATTTAATCGTCTCTATTGCAAAATCAAAATGATCAAACTTTACAGGAAAAACAAGAGCGTCTCCTTTTGAAAAGACAAAAACTGCTTTCTTTTTCCCATGAGTATTGGAAACAAAAAAGTAAAACTTTGTATTTGTCTCAAGGTGACCATAACACAAGCTACTACCATGCTCATGCCTCTATTCGCCGAAGTCGGAATCAAATAAGGGAATTTATATCAGTTGATAATAAGAGAATTACATTTCCTCTTGAGATTTCGGATACTATTTCTAGGGAATTTCAGGCCCATTTTGTCTCTAATCCTGCATGTTGTTTTGATAGTAGTTTAGATTTTGAGCATATTTCCCCCAGTCATATCTCTTGAGGACAATGCATATTTGGTCAGTGAGGTTTCTGGTGAGGAAATTAAAAGAGCTACTTTTGATTTAGCTCCGGATAAGTCCCCGGGACCGGATGGTTTCCCCCCTTTTCTCTTCCAGAAATATTGGTCCCTAGTCGGGAACTCTGTAATCAGAGCTGTTAAAGCTTTTTTTCACTCTGGTAAGCTCTTAAAAGAAGTGAATCATACTTTTTTAGCTTTGATTCCTAAAATTGACAATCCTTTGACAGCAAATCACTTTCTTCCTATTAGACTTTGCTCTACCATATATAAGATAATCTCTAAGGTTCTGACGAGTCGGCTAAAAATTGTTATGGGCAAGCTGATTCACCCTCTGCAAGGAGCTTTTGTCCCAGATCGGATAATCCAAGATAATATTTTGCTAGCCCATGAGGTTTTTCATTCTTTCAGGAAGAAAGGGGGCACCTCCGGTTGGATAGCTATTAAACTTGACATGGAGAAGGCTTATGATAGATAAGATTGGCCCTTTATTTTTGAGATGCTTGCTCAGTTGGGTTTTGATGCTCGGTGGATTGGTTGGATTAGGGAGTGTATCACGACTACATCCCTTTCGGTGCTAGTCAATGGTATCCCTGGTTTTTCCTTCTCTCCCTCCCGGGGTATCCGTCAGGGTGATCATCTATCCCCGTATCTTTTTATTCTTTGTGCAGAACTTCTTGCCCGAAACTTAGCTTCTGCTAGCTTAAATTGTGAAAAACTTGTTGGGGTTTCGATGGGGCATTCCAGAGTGCGTATCCCATTTTTGACCTTTGCGGATGATACTATGATTTTTGCCAAAGCAACTGATGCTAGCTGCCTTGCCATTCGCGAAATACTGGATAAGTATTGCTCCCTCTTAGGGCATTTAGTTAACTATCACAAGTCTTCTTTCCAAGTTACCTCAAATATTTCAGAAGCTAGACAGGCAAATTTTGCTTCTATTCTCGGTATGGTTGAATCTCAAGATCTTGGGGATTATCTAGTGTTGACTTCTAAGGGAACACTATAAGAGGAGGGGTGAATTATAGTGTGACTAATATACGTTATTTTTGCGGAATTATAAAACAACGAAAGGAACAAGAGAAATACACGAGAGATTTTAGCGAGGAAAAACTTCCTAGGCCTAATAGGAAGAAACAACCTCGACCACAAGGGATTTTGACTCAATACTTTCCACTATAATAGGCCAAAACAACTCTGTTTACAATCCTATTACTTTTCTCTTGAGCCACAACTTAAGTTACTAAACTCAAGTTCCCAACGACAGTTCCCACAACTGACGTTCCTCTCAAACTGCACTCGAAGTTCCTTTCTCTTCTCTTTCTCTTGCTTCACTCAAAGCTCTATCTACAATAACTCACTCAGTTCTTCCCTTCTCTTGCTTTACTCAAACTTTTCTCAATACAGGATTTCACTGAAAATCCCCTTACCCCAAAAACCAAATTACAAACGATAAAAATAATAAGAGAATAAGTAGGAAATACGTAAGGAACATAAGAGTATATTGAAGGAATGACGGTACTGACTTTATCTTAGTTAAACCCAATTAAAACCGAAGTCACACACACTATGGAAGGACTACTAAAGTTTTGACACTTTATGTAAAAATAACTTAAAGTCCGACACATTTAACTTTAGATTAAGCGCCTATTTATAACATAAGTAGTCATGAAATAACTTACCACTAATTAATCCACTATCCCATGATCTCCATGACTTTAATTAATTTATTAGTTTTTATTTAACTTTACTTGAGAATTAAATAACCACTAACCCACTACTTAACTTAATAGAGAAGCAGTAAAGTATAACGTGGTTTATAAAACTTGAAGCCAATTAAACTAATTAAAATAAATTAAGGCTTTAATAAAATAATAACCCATTACTCCACAAGCAGTAAACGTGCTTAAACGTAATATTAGTTTGCTTGGGGAGTAATTAAACCATATAAATTAATTAATACTTGGGAAATAATAAACAAGCTGATATGGATGCAAAGGCATTGGTTAACCATGAGCCTATTGACTTGACCATGGAGACTTTAGGGTTCCAAAACAAGAACAAGAACCAAGTCTTGGCTTGTGTGCTAACATGGAAGCTAGAGGAAGAGGAATCCTAATCCATTTAGGATTACTCATGGCGTGGGGAAAGGAAGTAAAGAGGAGTCCTACTCTGATTAGGATTACTCCTAGCTTGCTACATAGAATCCTAGTAGAATTAGGATTGCTATGCTTATCTTTATTGTTTTATGATTAAGTAGTTAAAAAGATAGAGTTGTTAAAAAGATAAACATGTGACTTGTACATGTTATCTTTAGGAGTCTAATTAGGAGTCCAAAGTAAAGTAGGAGTAGGATCAAGTTATATTTTCCTAGTTGAATTAGCCTAGCTTGTACCCTATATAAAGGGGACGAATTCCTTCAATAAACTTAGAGTATTTTGAGTTATTTTCCTTCTTCTTTAATTGTGTGCTTGTATGCTTGCAATTGAAAACCATTAATTATTCTTCAGGAGTGTTGAATACTTAGTGTTAAACAACTTAATTTCAGGAGTGATTTTAAGGGTGTTTAAGAGTCTTTAATCAAGGTTCAGGAGTGTTCTTGATTAAATTCATATCTTGGTTCGAGTTTTACTTGTTAGTTCGAAAATCTTGGAGTTCATAAATTGGTTATTAGACTTCATAGTTTAGTAATCATATCACAAGCCCACTAAACCCACTAAAACGTTTAACAGTAAACATTACGTGGTTTTAGATACTTGGGGAATAATTAAACTATTTAAAAATAAATGATTTAAGAAAAAAAAATCTTTTTATATTTAAATAAAAGCTGAAAATCAGATTTTATTTAAAAAGAAAATCTTTTCAAAAGATAAGATTTTACTTAGAATAAAAAGATAAGATTTTAAAATAAGATATTATTCTTTTCAAAACAGAAAATCATTTTAAAATCTTTTCCTAACAAACTCCTAACTAATCCCTAAATTAGTGGATCTAGTCAAACTAAGCTAGGACTCCTAATAAATCAGTTAAACACTTCATATATGTTAGGCGCACAACATAGGACGCTTTTAGGTCTGTTCCCAACCCGTGCTCCCAAAATGTACCAACGTCTGTTCCCAACATAGGAACAAAACAGGAACTCCTAGACTTGATTAATAGAAATTGACACAACCTTGTTACCATTTAGACTCATTAAACCTAGGAACTTAACTAGAGACTCTAAACCATCATTCCAACTTTATAACTCAAGTTTCCTTACCTTTCCGGATCTTGTTCCCTTTTTACATTTAGAAACTTAAATACAAATCATGCATTCTAAGCTTCCTTCATGTTAGGATAGTTGTTCCTTTGAATATCTTCACTTCAATCTTCAAGTCAAGCCTCTTCACTTCAACCTCGATTGTAGTATTCTCTTTATCCATAGGAACAATGCACCTCGCACATCTTTCATAACAAGCATTCTCAATGATATAGGCACAACCTTTTACAATGATTCTTGCACACATAAAACTCATAAACTTTGTTAGTTAAATTACTTTAGTTTGTCATCATCAAAACCATATTGGGTCAACATCTAGGCTGTCCAATTATCACCTCTGGTGTTAATAAAGAAACCTTTGGTAAGGTGGCCTCTAGGGGCACTAACCAGCTGCCTAAGTGGAATGCGAATTCTCTCTCTCAAGCTGGGCACCAAGTTTTAATCCAATCAAACATGGCTACAAAAGCTAACTACCAGATGCAAAGCTTTCTGCTTCCTAAATCCATCCTCTCCTCTTTAGATAAGACTTATAGAAATTTCTTCAGCAATAAGGAGGCTTCGAATTCCTCAGCTAACTTAATAGGCTGGGGTAGAATTTGCCAGCCAAAGTGTTTTGGAGGTCTGGGTCTGCGGAAAGCAGAGGTTAATAATGTTGCTATGCAATTTAAATTGCTTTGGAAATTGTTAACGGATTCTAATAGCCTCTGGGTGAAATTAGTGAAGAAAAAATATATTAAGAATGACTCCCTCTTATCGCATAAATTTTCGGGAGTGGCTTCCTGGCAATGGAAGAATCTCATGCGGCTCAGGGATCAATTTTGTCAAGGTCTTCGATGGCAAATTGGGAATGGGTCTGACATTAAATTCTGGCATGACAACTGGGTCTTTCAAAGCCCTCTTTCCTCTTTGATAGTTCCCCCTGAGGAATGCTCGTATGTCATGGTTAGTGATTTCATCTTGCCTAATAGGTCGTGGGATAGACCCAAACTGGCGTCTCTTCTTCCCCTGCAAATAGTCGACCAAATTATTTCCCTCTTCATTCCGTTGTACCCCCAAAAAGACTCTTTTTTGGGGCTTAACGGCGAATTTTCTGTTAAATCTGGTGCTCTCCTGGCTCAGGGGCTAGCTTCTAAGTCTCTACCTAAGGTGGATTATGAGTGGATTTGGAATATGTCGATTACTCCGAAAATTAAGAATTTCTTGTGGAAAGCTTGTAATGATGGTCTTCCATCTAAAGCACGTCTGGAGCGCAGTCATATATTCCTCCCTCAGGAGTGTCCTTTTTGTAATTTCCACTTAGAAACTATCAATCATTTGTGTTTCCAATGTCCCTTCACTATGGATACTTTTGGTATTCTTCATCAGGATTATAAGTGGCCTAAGTTTCCTGATGTGTCTCTTCTCTTTCATCAGCCTTTTGCTAAGGTCATTAATCATCTGTTCACCTCTATCCCTTCTGATGATTTCAATCTTTTCGCCATTGGTTGGTGGTTTATTTGGTTTCTCTGCAACCAAGTGGTGTTTCGGGATTCGGCTTCCTCGGCTATCTCTGCAGCAGCTACTATTAGTAATTTCTCTCTTAACTGGTTGAGAGTGGAGTCCTCTCTCCCTCTCTTCCTTCCGACCACAGCTCGGTCTAGCCCCAGGCAGCCTAAGCGGTGTCGTCAAGGTGATGTTATCTCCTGGTCCCTCCCCCCTCCGGGTTTTCACAAGATTAATTTCGATGGATCTAAACTGAAGGATGGTCAAGCGTCGTGTGGTTTTGTGATCCGAGATGATCGTGGGGAGGCTTTGCTTGTGGGAGCCTTGGCTCTTAGTTGCTCTGTTTCCATTCTTCAAGCGGAGGCCTGGGGTCTTAGGGAAGGTGTGAGAGCTGCTGTAATAGCCCTAAGAAGCCCTAACTCAAAAGCCTGATTATGTGTTAAAGCATGAGATCATTTTAAAGTAACTACAGAGCAGTCTAACTGTGTATTTCCTATGATATTATGTTTAATTAGTTAACTTATATGTTTTACGTAAGTTAATTGACTACTTCATATAGAGTTATAGGATTTTAAGGTTCTAGGTGGAAGATAGTTACTTGAAACTATCAGTTATGCTAAGTTTCATTTGGTTGTAGTGCTTAAAGTAGATTAGAATACTCTCCAACACCATACGAGGCAAAAGTAGGTAAGATCTACCATTCTTATTGGTAAGAAGACTTTGGAAACCAATAGATAAGTTGAAAAGTCCTTGAGAGCCTTAAACATTAAGATTGTGAAAATCGTATAGAGATTGTTTTATCGGGTAACGATGACCTTCCAGTTAAAGAGCCTTTCGGGATTGAATCCGAGCTCAGAACCTAACCAAACTTGATATATGACATGCTTAGATGTCTTAAGGTTAAAATGGTCATTTAAGCCCAAGAATTACGTGGCTTAATAAGGTAAATTGCTTACATAGTAAAACCTGGCCAGCTGAAATTACAGCTCAGACCTATCCTCAAAGAAAGCTGCTTAGCAGCTACTCAAGTGTCGATCTCTCAAAGCCCTTTGATGCATGATAGCCAACACCAAAGGCTAACACCTCAAGCAAGAATCACCCAGAAACTCCAAGAAACCGACGTTGCCCAGATCACTTTCCCTCCTCCTTGGGTACCGCCAGAACAGGCTATAAAAGGCTGTTCTGGGTTTTCGTCTCCTTTCTCATATTTTCTCCTCTTTGACACCCACTTTTCTCTACATAGAACTCTTCTAAACATCCATACAGAGTTGTACAACTTTGGTTCCAACCTTTAGACCATAAAATCATATAGAAAACCTTGTTCAAAGATCACATAAGTTGCTGTAAGTTCAACAGTTTACATCTCTTGTATTTAAGCTTAGTTTTTCATATCTATAAGCTTGTTGAAACTAATCTTTAGCATTTTATACATTCAGGGGAAGCTGTAGGAGTAGTTAACCAAGTGGATTAAGGAATTTCGTGAGCTTTAAGCATCCTTATCAAGGTACACACTTAGTTTGGTTTAACCTAGAGATTTTCCACTCTTATAGTTAAGTGATTGTTTCTTTCTTGTGTAAAGCATGTTTATGAAATGAATTTATGTATGATATGTGTATTATTATGTGTATATTGAGTATATTACATAAGTATAACATGCTAAGGTTCATTAGAGATGTTTCAATTGACCTAAAACAACACTTATACACTAAATTACGATTATGCTTCTAAATGGGATGTGCTTAGTACATGAACTTATATAGTAATTGATAATTGGTAATCTCTTGATGAAATAATGTTTGGAGTATTATTTAAGTCCCTAAGACATAATTGGTTAAGTTCTATCAAAGTTATTATGTTAAAAACTAGTTTTAAGTATGAAAACCCTAAATCTTCTCAACTATCAAAGTAAGGGTAATTGAAAGGAGTTGATAAGAGTTATGAGTATTAAGGATGAGTTGATAAGGATTTTGAGTATTGAGGTTTAAAGTATAAACCATTAAATATCTTTTTTATAAATATGAAAGTGAGGCATGAATAGGCACCCCGAGTTAGGGCGGGTAGAGTCCCTAGCTGTTGCCTTCCAGGAGGGGCTAATCCTGGCGTTATAGGACATGTCCGGGTAAGTCTTGCAAGCATAACAATAAAAGGCTGGGTGACGACCCTCACTAGTTTGGAGACAGCTGGTACTGCGTGGTACCCCTCTCCACTCGCGTTCATGCCAAACGATTGATTTTGTGAAACCATAGTAACTAAGTTAAGGGTGATTATCTGTTATTATAACTATGTGTTAGTTTTCAAAATACACCTAAACTTGTATTTTCTATTATACAGTGTGTACTCAGCTTTGCTGATTGTTTTGTCATTTCTGTGGCCTGTCACTCGGTGGGTGGCAGAGTTTGATTTTGATGCAGGTTGGTACGAGGATATGTGATGAAGGTGTTTACTTTTGTAATAGACTTTCAATAATGTAAATTAAGTAATGACATCTATATACATATGTTTACATAGTTAAGCAAGTGATAGACTACTGAACTTTAGTTAGTTTTTGGTGTATGTAACCTAAGAGCTCTTATGAGGACAGCTTTGTATGCATTAAGTAATGTATAAAGTATGTTTTTGAGGTAATTCGATATTCTCTTCCTTATAATTTGAGAATGTCATGGTAATAGTCCAAATCTTAGTTTGATAACGCTTCCGTTGTGATTAAACGATGTTGATTAAGATTAGTGGAGGTTTGGGCTGTTACAAGTGGTATCCGAGCTAAATTAAGACATTAGAATGTATAAGTATGACTATTCTATGTTATTATAAGGTGATTACTATGAAGTTTGAGTTGGACTAGTTGTTAATTGATGTTATGTTTTGATGATGTAGATGAATCCAGGAAGTAAAGGGAGCCAATAGTGATTGAAACTTCTGATTCTGAGGATACATGGAAGACCCTTTTGAAAGCATAGGTGAAGATATTCCAGGGGTTCGTGAACCAGACACTCTATTCTCTGCTAGCTTATGTTATACTGATGCACCTGCTTGTGCAAGACAAGTAATGAAGGCAATTGTGGAATATAATCAAGTAATGGGCCGGGGAGAAGAAAACCCATATGCTCGTCCGGAAGTTCAAGCTTATGCATTAGTAAAGACTTTGCCTTTGAATGATCCATGGAGAGATCTTATGGAAGAATACTGGAAGATATTAGACTATTATATTCCTGACAGAGAATTAAGGGGGTCAGAAATCGACTATGTTACGATAGACAAGAAGTTGATACAATGGAAGTCACGGTTGAGGAAGTTTATAGGAGGATCCAAGAAGTGGATCGTAAGGGGAGAAAAGAGGGTACTATCATACATATGAAGAGTATAAGACAGGAAAATGAAGGAAGTAGAGGCTCAAATAGATTGGGAAAATGCTAGAATGGGTGGTGGTAACAAGAATAGGAAGTGCCTCCTAAAAAGAGGAAGTTTGAGGATAAGCAGGTCCTAGTAGGATAACTAAAAGCAGGGTTGAAGAAGTTAATCAGCCGAGAAAAACATAAGGAAATTGAGTATATAAATATTAGTTCTGATAGTGAAGAAATGAAGAGGAGGATCCGGAAATGGAAATAGAAGAGGTTGAGATAGAAGATGACGGAATAGAAGACATAGAACATAGAAGGAGATGAAGATATCGAAGATGAAATCAGTTACTCTTATGAGGGTAGCTCAAGTTACGATTCGGATTTCAAACCAGGACAGATAGATTCAGGGAGTAGTAGTGACAGCGGTTACGTACGAGATACTTTTCGACTAGATTAGATTGTTGGAAGGAACTTAAAGTGAAAATGATCTTTTTTGGGTATATGATGTTAGGATATATATAAGTATACTAACTTTTGGGCCTATGAGCCGTGTATATGTATTAGAATATAGTAGTATTAACTAATGTAAATAGTATATACATATGTAGCTAGTATTATTGATTACTCGGATATGGTTGTATAAGTTGAAACTATATGCTTCTATATAAGAGCAAATTTTGGTGTGCATATGTGATTGTTCTTTACTTTACTTTTATGTTATGTGCTTAATTTAATAAGTGGGAAGGTAATAGTATTTCATTTTCTTTAATTAGGATGGTAGGAACTAGAGCTGGTGCTTCATCATCAGGATCTGGTGACTCAACTCACCAAATGGAGGCTAGAATTAACCAGTTAGAAAATATGAATACCCGATTGTTGAATCTGTTGGAGAATAACCAGGCAAATAAGGATACAGATGATGAGGGAAAGTTTTATAAAAGGTTAGCATCACACAATCCTAGGACTTATGATGGGGAACCTGATCCAGTAAAGTTCGAGGATTGGATCGCTTATATGGAAAAACTCCTGGATATGGTGAATTGTCCAACCAATCTAAGAGTGAAGTTAGCATCATTCTATTTAGATGGACAAGCAGATATGTGGTGGAAGACTGTGAAAAATATTGCTCAACGACCTGATTTTACTTGGGATAAGTTCCTTGAGAAATTACGGGAAAGGTTTTATCCTCCAGCACTTCAGACTAAGAAGGAGTGTGAATTCCTTACCTTACGTCAGGGTAAGATGTCGATAGTAGAATATACGGCGAAGTTTGTCGAGCTATCCCGATTCGCACCTGACTTAGTGAAGTCGGAAAAGTTCAAGGTGACACGGTATTTCGAAGGATTGAATTTCACTTATCAGAAGAGAGTTGGACATTGTATCAATTTTCAAGAATTATATGATAGAGCATTGGCGCAAGAAAGGATTAGTGAAAAAGAGAACGAAATAAACAAAAGAAGGAATTTTGGTAGCGAGGAAGAAGAGAAAAGTAAGAAGCCTCGAGTTGTTCAACCGATTGTACGTACGCCAAACTTTCAACAACCTACTCAACCAAAAATCGAGGATGTTTTCGATGTGGAAGGATGCATTTTGGAAGGAATTGTGAAGGAAAGTCTATATGTTTTGAGTGAAGAAACCTGGGCACATTGCTAAAGACTGCCCCGAAACGACTAAGAAGAATGTGAAGGAAGCTGGATATGTAAGAACACAAACTGGACCTAGCAGATTCGGAATGAGTAATGCAAAAGGGAACCAAGGTGCATCGACTTTTAATCGCAATAATCAAAGAGGATCGTATGCCAATCCAGGGAAGGTAGCTGGAAGAATGTATGCCATGGGCACTGAAGAAGAGGCACAACCCGAGTTTGTCGAAAATGATAATCTGGATGCCAATGGAAGCGGGGAGGCTGAACTTGTTAAAGATGGAGGTAATGTAATCTCCGGAACTTTCCTTGTGAATTATGTACCTGCATATGTTCTTTTTGATTCTGGAGCATCCAACTCCTTTATATCCCATTCGTTGCTTAAAAGATTGAATCCAACCCCAAAACAGTCAAAAATTGACTTAGCAATAGACCTTCCTGATGGTTTACGAGTTAAGTGTGAGAATTTATGTAAAGAATGTTGTATAAGTATAGCGGGTACTGAGTTGATGGCCGATTTGGTACAATTTGAATTAGGGTATTATGATGTAATTTTGGGAATGGACTGGCTTAGTAAATATGAAGCTGTAATTGAATGTGAAGCACAGACGATCCAGTTAAAAACTCCACAAGGTGGTAAAATCGTATATCAAGGAGTTATGAAGAAATCGAGAGTGAAAATTGTTTCCATGATGAAGATTGCTAAGGAGGTAAGAAGAGGGAGAAATGCTTATTTGTGCCATGTAATTGACACAACCACAAGTCCCTTAAAAGTAGAAGAAATTCCGATAGTGAAGGAATTCCCAGATGTATTTCCGGAAGAATTACCTGGATTACCCCCTAGACGTGTAGTGAACTTTCACATCGATTTAGTGCCAGGAGCTACGCCTATTTCCAGAAGTCCATACCGTATGGCCCCTGCAGAGATGGTTGAATTAAAGAAACAATTAGAGGAGTTGTTGCAGAAGGGATACATTAGACCAAGTGTATCTCCATGGGGAGCCCCTGTGTTATTCGTTAAGAAGAAAGATGGAACAATGAGACTGTGTATAGATTACAGGGAGATTAATAAAATTACAGTCAAGAATAGATATCCTCTTCCTAGAATAGATGATTTATTTGACCAGTTAAAAGGTGTTGAGGTTTTCTCCAAGATAGATTTGAGATCAGGATACCATCAAATGAGGATTGCTGATGAAGATATTTCTAAAACAGCGTTTAGAACAAGATATGGTCATTATGAGTTTGTGGTAATGCCTTTTGGGTTGACGAATGCTCCAGCTGCATTTATGGATTTAATGCAGAGATATTTTAAGGCTTATTTAGATCAATTCGTAGTGGTCTTTATTGATGATATACTAGTGTATTCGAAGAATAAAAGAGACCACGAGGATCATTTACGGATAGTATTAAATGTACTGAGAGAAAAGAAGTTATATGCTAAGTTAAGTAAGTGTAATTTTTGGTTATCTGAAGTATCATTCTTAGGGCATGTAATTTCAAAAGAGGGAGTGATGGTTGATCCTGAGAAGATAAAGGCGATTGTGGAATGGCCAGTACCAACAAATATCTCAGAAGTACGGAGTTTTATGGGTTTAGCAGGGTATTATAGGAAGTTTGTGGATAACTTTTCAAGGATTTCCCTACCTATTACATCACTGATACGGAAAATGTGAAATTCCAATGGTCGGAAAAATGTGAGAAGGCTTTTCAAGAATTGAAGCGAAAGCTAACTAGCGCACCCGTGTTAACCCTGCCGACTGATAAGGAGGAATATGAGATATACAGTGATGCATCAAAAGAAGGGTTGGGATGTGTATTGATGCAGAAAGGGAAAGTTATAGCTTATGCCTCTAGACAATTGAGACCTCATGAGGGAAATTATCCTGTGCACGACTTGGAGTTAGCTGCTGTTGTATTTGCTTTGAAGTTGTGGAGACACTATCTATATGGTGTTCCATGTAAAATCTTTACTGATCATAAAAGTTTAAAGTATATCTTCACACAGAAGGAATTGAATATGCGACAGCGAAGGTGGTTGGAATTGATCAAGGACTATGAGATAGACATCCAATATCATCCAGGAAAAGCCAATCGAGTGGCTGATGCTCTAAGTCGAATACCTAGAAGAATGGTGAATGGACTCATTTCTGTACCACAAGAAATTTATGAGGAGATGAGGAGATTAGACCTAGTCATTGTACAAAAAGGAGAAGCTCAAGGTATCCTTAATGCAATGACTATTCAACCAACTTTATTCGATGAAATTATTCAGAAACAACAACATGACCCATTCCTGAAGACATAAGATGTAAGATAGAAAATGGGGAATCTACTGATTTTCACCTTCATGAGAATGGAGGTATTATGATTCATAATCGATGGTGTATTCCAGATGACCGTGAATTGAAGGATAAAATTTTAAGGGAATCCCATAATAGCCCTTATTCCATTCACCCAGGAAGAGATAAACTTGTGAAGGACCTCAAGAAAACATTTTGGTGGAAGGGACTTAAACGAGATGCTTCGAGATTTGTGGCAAAGTGTTTGACATGTCAAAAGATTAAATTCGATCGAGGGAAGATGCCAGGGATGCTACAACCTTTACCAATACCTGATTGGAAGTGGGACTCTGTATCTATGGATTTTATCATAGGATTGCCTCGCTCAAGAAAGTCAAAAGATTCTATATGGGTGATTGTGGACAGACTGACAAAGACGGGTAGATTTATTGCCATGAAGACTACTTGGACAATGAAGCAGATGGCAGATGCATATATTCAAGAGATCATACGATTGCATGGTACCCCACGGACTATCATCTCCGATAGAGATACTCGTTTTCTATCCCATTTTTGGGAGAAGTTACAAGAAGCATTTGGAACACGACTAAATATGAGTACAGCATTTCATCCGTCTACTGATGGACAGACAGAAAGAACAATTCAAACACTAGAAGACATGCTACGAGCTTGTGTAATGGAACTCCAAGGATCATGGGAGGATCATTTACACTAATTGATTTTCATATAATAATAGCCATCATTCAAGCATTGGAATGGCTCCTTATGAAGCATTGTACGGTCGGACGTGTCGTATGCCGATATGTTGGGATGACTTAAATTATCAAGTATCAACTGGCACTACTACAAAAAAGGGCAAAGATAACACGACTAAATTAACTCTTATCTTAGCAACTGTTATGTAAAGTCTAAATTTAACATGTTGACATAAGAACTGTTATCTTACCTTGTATTGAAAATATATCAGTGAACACTTATCTTAATGTGTGTTATCTTTGCCATAGAATTATTATGTGGTGTTTAATTTTTTAAATTTTTTTATGGAAACGTGGAGCTTCAATTTATTATTAATAATAAAAAAATTCTGTAAAAATTATTATATTCAAAATAACGATTTACTTGCTAGAAATTAGGAACCAAATTACCCTTGCTAAACCCTTTTGCAATTTCCCTAAACAAGCACGACTGAACCAAGAATAACCACTCGCTCAACTCCGGTTTCTACCTTCGTTCTCGCCTTCACCTCTGGTTCTCACCTCCAGCACTCATCTTTGGTTCCCACCTCTGGTTCTCACCTCCGGTTCTCACCTCCGATTCTCACCTCCGGCTCTCATCTTTGGTTGATTCCAGCAAACTTCGTGGAATTCGCAAGTTCATTCAACCGAGCAAGTCGTTTTGGGAGATACCGACAACAATAATCGCCATTGTTACCGGCAATTGAAGGTAATTCTTAATTTTCTACCCCTTTCTATTCCTAATACATAAAAAAATCTGATTTTCGTGGGTTAGTGTAGTGTTAATATTGTTAATTTTCTATCCCTTTGTTCAATTTTCGGTAATTTAATCAAATTTGGTAATTAAACTTCATTTTCTGCTGCTAGTGTAGTGTTACAATGATTTCATGAAGTATTGGGTAATGTAAGTCTCTGTATTTAATCACACATCTCTATGAGCATATCAAAAATTTATTTGTGAGAAAAAGTAATAGCAAGTTTTAAACATAATTCTGATTACTTCTATTAGTTTGTGAGAAGAAGAAATTTCATGAAGCTTTTGAGATTTGTTAATGCCGGATGAGGTCTTTTAATGGTGTATGAGATGGCGGCAGAGTGAGGAGAGCCAGGAGACACAGACTAAAGACATAATGCCAATAATGGGAATTTCACATGACAGATAATAAAGTGTAATTTGAAATTCTTGTATATGAATGGTGAATCAGTGTGTCTTGGATTTGGAATTTAGGTTTATGAACAAGTGAATGATTAAATTGGTCAAGTTTTCGAGTGCATAATTTTTCAAGGCATAAACCTAAATTAAAGACATAGAATTTACTATTATTTTGAATTGAGGACAGCATTAATCTGAATACAGAGGCAGAATTTAGTGTTATTTTCAATTGAGGACAACATTAATCTTGGTATGAAGCTTTGGAGTTATCAGAACTCCATTTTTGTTTTCTCTTTTGTTTGTTTTCCTCACTTTTCATGTCATGTTAAAGACTGAGTTTTACAGAGGAATGACTGTTTTGTTTTATCTATATATATTTCCTAATTTTCTGAATATTGAGTTGTATAACCAAGAATTAGTTTGAATTTCTAATGGGTTAGTTAATGCTAATGAAGAGAGCTAATTAATTTATTTAAAAAAATTGAATTGATGAGTTTAGAAATGATTTATCTTAAGAATATCTTCTGCGTTGCCGGAAACAGTTTTGTTTCTGACAATAGCAACTGCAGTCGTCGGTGCAGCATCCACTGTTCTCGTAAAAAGAACCTAACAATCTGAGAAAAGGTATGTGCTAAATATTCTCATTTTTTGCAGTATGTTTCCACCTTCCTGGAAGAATTTGTATTTGTAATAGGTTTAAGAGCAGTTTGAGTGAAGTAATGACAAAAAGTTCTGTTACAATTTTACTAGGACTTTTTATGTCTTAGATTTCTACTTCGTTTTGAGCGTCATGAAAGTAAATATGACCCCGTCCTTTGTCAATCCTACAATCGCTCTCAGTTTCACTTGTCAATACGTTAATGCTGACCATCCCAGCTTGATCATAAGAATTGCTGTTATTAAGTATGTGTTCTCTTCACCCTTAAAAAAAGAAGTTTCAGAAAAATAAGTTGCAATAAGTTTTAATAAGCTGACATAAGTTTAGACTAGTTTATATAAGTTCTAAAAAGCTATAACAATAAACTCTCCAATAGGAAGTTAGTTCAGATAATTCCAATATGTTTAACGACATTCAACAATATTCAAGTGAAGAGAATGCACCCTTAAACTGCATAATTGCTTGTGAATGTAGCAGTTAGTATTGGTATAACATATATGGCTGGATGTGTGTATTTAACATCTCAGATACCCATTATTAATCAATCAATACGACCTCTTAATACCTTTAGTCTAAATTTGGCCACTCAGGTATCCATTATGATTGTTAAAGTAGGTAAAGCTTTGATGATGATTTAAGGATGATGGTTTAACTAAGACCCATAAGGGACTGAATTATTGGAGACAGGGTAGAGACAATTCCTACCTCGATCCAGCGTACCCTATAAATTGACATTTACAAGAGGAGCCATAGCTTTGCAATAGTATAGAAAAACATAAGTTCGCAGGAGAGGAGTCCTTTTTGTCTCCAGCACTATGGGTGATGTGCATCTTTTTGTGTACTACTGTATTTAATTACTCTATTTCATCCATAACCCTTGTGCCTCATTCTGAAATTAATTTTTATTCAACAAACAGGATGGTCAGAAGGCAGTAGAGGTTGCTGCTACAAGAGGGAATAGAGGTGTAGTTGAGATACTACTGCCCTTGACCACACCATTTCCATTTGTTCCTGACTGGATTATAGATGGAATAATCCAATATATGCAGTCTGAAACTAAAAAACAAGAGGTATCTCATTTATTTCTGATTAACTCTGCTCCTCCTGCGGAGGTTCAGGGCAAGGCTGTGTACATCATAATTCGTACCCAAGTCCATAGTTTTTTTTCCGTACTATTAACCTGTGCAACTTTATGATTTGGAATCGTCAAGCTAATTATATGCGTCTGAGTCTTTTTGTGCATGTGTACATGCTTGTGTTGAGAAACATTAGGATCTATGCAGCACACTTATTCTACAATTATCACCAAGAACAGTATAGATGATTCGCGAAAATATGTCTCTGCCAAAAAAAGATTAGCAGAATGCCTCATATCTTCCACCTCTATTTAGATAATATAAACATGCCATGCAAACCCCTCAACTCAAAAGCCTCATATCTTCCACCTCACTGAATTTCTGTGGGGAAATCTCAGAAACATGTAGGTTCCTCAAATTTTTGTTAGATATAGAGTTTGTTTGCCGAGTAGCTCTTACTCTTTTAGTTTTAGATGAACTGGCAGACTGGCAGTTTCACTTTTAATGTAATTTGGTGCAGCTTTGAAAGGGTTCAATTAGGTGCTGAAGACTTTAGGCCTGGCTATGTAGGTTTTTGAATACGAAAGTTCAAACATCTTATTATACCCTTACTGAGTTTAGCTGAACTCATTTATAGGAATTGATGAGACCTAACTTATAACTATCTGATGGAAAGAGGAAGTGGAGTACCTTTGCAAGAATAGGGTCTGACTATGTACAAGTGTAGTGTGTTCCTTCTTAAAATTATAACAGTCAATATGCATGTGGATTTTCCTCTTTAACACTCCTCACTGGACTTTAGGTCCATTAGACTTCAATATGGATTTTGGTTGTATGAAATCAACCAACAATTCAAAAGGGTCCAAATATATGCAAAAACAGACTCATTTAAAAATACTTGATAAAAGTATGGTCTTTTGTGTGAAAGAAAAAAAAAATGAGCCTATTTACCCCTTGAATGATCACCATAGAATTATTTACTGCCTGTGAAGAGTAGCAATCATCAGATTTTTGTTTAGCTCTTTGGAAAAGAAATGCAAGCTTGTTTTCAATATGTTATAGTAGGTACTTGCAGACAGAATTTCCTTAATTAATTTATTCTTTGTTTAATGGTTATCACATTTCCCCTTGAATGGACAAATATTTCAATGGACAGTTTTTTCTGATGAAGGTTCCTCTGCATATTATCTACCACATTTTGGGAGGAAGCTAATTATATAGGTTCAACTCATCAATCAGGAGTTGACATTTAGTGAGCGGAAGCTAGATTTTAATGTGAAATTGTCAATTAGTCATACATTGAAGGTTTATGGTGCAAATTCTATTGTTATACTTGTTGATTCAGGGAAATCATAATGAGGTGGAAAATCTGCATTTAGATTGTCACTTTTACTATTTGTCACAGAGACATGCATTTCATAGTTTCTGCTGGCTAGTGAGATCACTTGTTTGTATATAGGTTCAACTCATCAACCATGAGTTGACATTTAGCATACATGTTACTAATTTTTCTCAGCTGCCATTCACGCATTAATTTGGAATCAATCACTAAGGCATACATAATCAAGAAAACATTTGGTGTCTAGTGTCCACCATACAGTGTGACTGCATAAATAAATTAGTATATATAAACCTCTCTGTGTATTAATTTATTCTTTGTTTAATGGTTATCACATTTCCCCTTGAATTACCAGTTACCACTGGTGCAGTACCACCAAGAATTCAGCCTCCACCAAACTAAATGGATGAAAAGACTCAAGTAAATGCAACAGTTGCTATTATGTGTGTCGCTACATGTTTGAGATGGTACAATTGAGACGACTAGTTATTCCTGATAAGGTACTTGAACATTAGTTATAATTTGGCTTTTAAAAATTTCTATATGATTACCAATCTTTCATACTGTCTAATTACTTTTCAAGTTGATATTTGTATCTATATTATATTAGAGAGATGAAGAGTATTTTGGATAAATTGGTTGAGAATACTTGGTTATTATTTTATATCTGAATGATCTTACTACTAACTATGATAAATTAATTTGTGCATGATTAATTATAAAGTTTAATTACTTTTCAAGTTTTTATATATGAATAATTATTTTGTAGTTAACTTTATCGTAGTACTATCAAGGCATTGGTCCAACATATTCTCAGGAGAAAATTGATGAACTCAAAGAGTTGTGGATTACATATGTCGGAGATCAACACGAAGCACAAATGATGAATGAGTTCTAACTTTTCGCCTATTTTTTTTTTTTTTACCTTAATCCACTTTTGGACATACATTATATTTTTGGATTTGGATATTGATATCATGTGGATGTGGCTATAGAATAGATTTGATCTTGTTATGATTTAGATTAATATTAATATGTATATATAGTAGTTTTTTTTAGAAGTTTAGATTTATGAATATTAGTTGAATTATTTTGTAACATAAAGAATTTTGGAAGTTTGGAATATCAATTTAATTATACAACAGATACATGTATTGTACCATCAATATCTGCGTGCTGCCTACCGTCAATAATATATGCACGTGAAATAATAATTTGATTATTTTTTAAAAAATATCATAGATAACAGTTATAGGTAATATATGTTATATATATTATAGGAAAACATAACAGTTATTCAAGATAAGTGTTAAATTTTCCTTCTTTCAATTTGTCATATAAATAGCAAACATAACACTTAATACAAAATGTGTTATCTAGTGGCATAACCTACATTATAAATAACTGTTATGTTTTCTCTGGCAAACATAACACTTTGATCAGGTGTTATGTTTACTTTACATTACATTGACTTGGATAACACCTCAAAACTGTTATGTACAGTCTTATTTAACAGTTATCTTTGTCCTTTTTTGTAGTAGTGTGGACGTGAATTAATTCAGGAGACAATGGAGCATATTAAAATGATTCAGAAAAAGATGAAAGCGGTACAAGATCGTCAGAAGAAGTATGCTGACTTAAGAAGGAGGAAGTTAGAATTTGAAGTTGGAGATAAAGTATTTCTCAAGATTTCACCTACACGGGGAATGAAAAGATTTGGAGCAAAGGGGAAACTAAGTCCAAAGTATGTCGGTCCATATGACATTCTGAGTAGAGTTGGAGAGGTAGCATATGAACTTGCTCTACCCGTGGAACTGTCCAAAGTACATAATGTATTTCATGTGTCTCAATTGAGGAAATATATTCATGACCCATCCTACGTGCTATCCTATGAACCACCGAAGATAGATGAGACATTAACTAGAGGTGATCATGGGCCGGGCCGGGCCGGGTTCGGGCCGGGCCGCGGCCAAAAAAATTTGCCCATTGGCCGGGCCGGGCCGGGCCTAAATTCGGGCCGAATTTTTGTGTCCAAAGCCCGCTATTTCGGGCCGGGCTTTGCGGGCTTTTGCGGGCCAAAACGGGCCGGGCCAAAAAATAGACTAAAAAGTCGTTTTTAGCTTGCCCAAAGCCCGCCCAAAAAAAAAAAAAAAACGACCGGGCCGGGCCCGACCCGCGGGCATTAAAATTCGGCCCAAAACCCGGCCCAAAAGCGGGCCGGGCCAGCGGGCCGGGCCAAAATGATCACCTCTAACATTAACATATGAAGAAAAACCGTTACAAATATTAGACCATCGAGAAAAAGTATTAAGACAGAAAACGATTCTGCTTGTAAAGGTGTTGTGGTCTAATCATGGAGAAGAAGAGGCTACTTGGGAAAAAGAATATGATATGCGAGATCGATATCCACAATTATTCCAATAAGGTAAATATTTCAAGTTTCGAGGACGAAACTTCTTTTAAGAGGGGTAGACTGTAATAGCCCTAAGAAGCCCCAACTCAAAAGCCTGATTATGTGTTAAAGCATGAGATCATGTTAAAGTAACTACAGAGCAGTCTAACTGTGTATTTCCTATGATATTATGTTTAATTAGTTAACTTATATGTTTTACGTGAGTTATTTGACTACTTCATATAGTGTTATAGGATTTTAAGGTTCTAGGTGGAAGATAGTTACTTGAATTGTCAGTTATGCTAAGTTTCATTTGGTTGTAGTGCTTAAAGTAGATTAAAATACTCTCCAACACCATACGAGGACAAAAGTAGGTAATATCTACCATTCTTATTGGCTAAGAAGGCTTAGGAAACCAATAGATAAGTTGGAAAGTCCTTGAGAGCCTTAAACATTAAGATTGTGAAAATCGTATGGAGATTGTTTTATCGGGTAACGATGACCTTCCAGTTAAAGAGCCTTTCGGGATTGAATCCGAGCTCGAAACCTAACCAAACTTGATATATGACATGCTTGAGATGTCTTAAGGTTAAAATGGTCATTTATGCCCAAGAATTACGTGGCTTAATAAGGTAAATTGCATACATAGTAAAACCTGGCCAGCTGAAATTACAGCTCCGACCTATCCTCAAAGAAAGCTGCTTAGCAGCTACTCAAGTGTCGATCTCTTAATGCCCTTTGTATGAATGATAGCCAACACCAAAGGCTAACACCTCAAGCAAGAATCACCCAGAAACGTCGATACCGCCAGAACAAGCTATAAAAGGTTGTTCTGGGTTTTCGTCTCCTTTCTCATATTTTCTCCTCTTGGACACCCACTTTTCTCTACATAGAACTCTTATAAACATCCATACAGAGTTGTACAAGCTTTGGTTCCAACCTTTAGACCATAAAATCATATAGAAAACCTTGCTGAAATATCACATAAGTTGCTGTAAGTTCAACAGTTTACACCTCTTGTATTTAAGCTTAGTTTTTCATATCTATAAGCTTGTTGAAACTAATCTTTAGCACTTTATACATTCAGGGGAAGCTGTAGGAGTAGTTAACCAATTGGATTAAGGAATTTCGGGGCTTTAAGCATCCTTAGTCAAGGTACACACTTAGTTTGGTTTTAACCTAGAGATTTCCATACCTATAGCTAGGTGATTGTTTCTTTCTAGTGTAAAGCATGTTTATGAAATGAATTTACTTATGATATGTGTTTTATTATGTGTATATTGAGTATATTACATGAGTATAACATGCTAAGGTTCATGAGAGATGTTTCATTTGACCTAAACAACACTTATACACTAAGTCAATACGATTATGCTTCTAAATGGGATGTGCTTAGTACATGAACTTATGTAGTAATTGATAATTGGTAATCTCTTGATGAAATATATGTTTGAGTATTATTAAATCTCTAAGACATAATTGGTTAAGTTCTATCAGAGTTATTATGTTAAAAACTAATTTTAAGTATGAAAACCCTAAATCTTCTCAAGTATCAAAGTAAGGGTAATTGAAAGGAGTTGATAAGAGTTCTGAGTATTAAGCATGAGTTGATAAGAATTTTGAGTTGAAACCATAGTAACTAAGTTAAGGGTGATTATCTGTTATTATAACTATGTGTTAGTTTCCAAAATACACCTAAACCTGTATTTTCTCTTATACAGTGTGTACTCAGCTTTGCTGATTGTTTTGTCATTTCTGTGGCCTGTCACTCGGTGGGTGGCAGAGTCTGATTTTGATGCAGGTTGGTACGAGGATATGTGATGAAGGTGTTTACTTTTATAATAGACTTTCAATAATGTAAATTAAGTAATGACATCTATATACATATGTTTACATAGTTAAGCAAGAGATAGGCTACTGAACTTTAGTCAGTTTTTGGTGTATGTAACCTAAGAGCTCTTATGAGGACATCTTTGTATGCATTAAGTAATGTATAAAGTATGTTTTTGAGGTAATTCGATATTCTCTTCCTTATAATTTGAGAATGTCATGGTAATACTCCAAATCTTAGTTTAATAACGCTTCCGTTGTGACTAAATGATGTTGATTAAGATTAGTAGAGGTTTGGGCTGTTACAGCTGCGCTCGGCATTGGGGTGTCTAAGATTATCATAGAAGGTGATAACTTGGCTGTTATTAACTCAATTAAGAAGTCTTGGAGTGTTCCGTGGGAAATTGCGAATATTCTTGGGGATGTAGCTCGGGATCTTGATCAGTTTTCTTCTGCTCAAATTGTGCACATTTTTAGGGAGG
This sequence comes from Beta vulgaris subsp. vulgaris, assembly GCF_026745355.1. Classification (NCBI taxonomy): domain Eukaryota; kingdom Viridiplantae; phylum Streptophyta; class Magnoliopsida; order Caryophyllales; family Amaranthaceae; genus Beta; species Beta vulgaris. Next base: position 22,928,777 of record NC_079202.1, read on the forward strand.
CTAATCGTGAGGCAGATTATTTGGCAAGCAAGGGTCATTTCTGCTCTTCTCTGATTATTTCTTATCCTCCGTTTGATGTGAATTTTTCCCTTATCATCCGTAAGGATGTTTAAGGTTGGCCTCCGGATTAAGTGGGCCCTCCTAAGTTTTTCCTTTCCTTATCAAAAAAAAAAAAATCATAATTAGTACTTAAACAAAACATAAAAACATAATCTTTAATCAAAACTTGAGGAAGAACAAAAGTAATCAAACCAATTCAAGAAAGGAGAAGAAGAGGGAGGACGCCGGCGAGCACCAGCAGCAGCGGCGCCACAGGGTCGGCGGTGGTGGTTGTGTTTGCGGAGTTGTGGTGTTTCTTGGTTAAGAAGAAAGTGTTTCTTGAAGAAAAAGAAAGAAAGAAAGAATGAAAGAAAGAAAGAAAAATTAAATATCTTGTGAAAGGAGAGGAGAGAGAGTGAATATTCTTTTTGTGGGTAAAATATTTGGACTTAATGATATTTATAGGCAAGCTTTTCTTTGGGGCTTAGGAGAAGGAAATTGAATCCTAAGTAGGATAGAATAATGAATAGGATTGATGAATAAACTCCTAACATTACTAGAAGTTCCTTTTCCTAGTCCAATTAGTGTTTGAATTCTTCAAACCCATTTAAAATCCTTTTTAAATCCAATTAGTATTTCAAATATTTTTCAAAGCATCACTAGTAGAATAATTGCTTATTATTGTGGTTTTACCCATGCGCAACAATATATCACGTAAAAAGAAAAGGAAAAATATAAAATAATCATATTGCTGCGGTTTCGGCCGAAAACCGCAGCATTATGGTTTCAACGGAAATTTTTTGACTAGTTGAGCAAACATATTGCTGCAGATTCTCGAAAAAACCGCAGCAATATATTAAAATAGTATGAAAAAATATTATTTTAAAATATTACTGCGGTTTCTCGAAAAAATTGCAGCAATATGTTTGGTCAAATAGTCAAAATAAATCACGTGAAAAAAGATAAAATATTAACCTATTGTTGTCGTTCTTAAAAAAACCGCAGCAATAGGTTGTTTTAAGTATTAAAAAATTTGCGGCCCAACTAGGGTTTTGTTCCCCCTGCTCACTCTCTCATAAGTCGTTTCTGTTCGCTCTCCTCTATCTTCTCACTATTCTCTCTCCTCTCTCTCCTCTCTCTCCTCTTCGCATTGCGGTTCCCCCCTCTCTCTCGTCACTATCCTCTCTCCTCTCGTGGCTCACCGTCCTTCGTCGCTCGCTAGCCTTCGTCGCTCGTGAATCGCAACACCACCATGGATGAGAACCCAAAGGTCATTGATAAGGGTAAATTATTATATATTATAACCTTCTTATTTACTCTTACTAAATTCATATTAGTATTATAAACTACAAGTTGTGGGTGTTAATGATTTTTAGAGGTTAGCTTAGTAATTATGCTGATATGATTATCTATTAGTTTGATCTATACTATATTTTATACTATTAATAATATATCTAACATTGACAGGTACATTACAATGTTGGAGTCAAAGAAATGCAATTTGGCTATTGCAATTTAAATGGATCAAATCCATTCGACTCAAAAGCATACAACAAGAAGTATGAAGGAAGCTGGATTTCCTTTAATGTTAATGCACAAGAATTGGGGAAGGTGGTCCCAATGTGAACAAAAGGCCAAGAGAAGGCACACATCAAATAAAAAGAAGAAAGGAAGGATTTGATTGTTTTCTTTGGGCTAACATCACACGCAACAATAAGAGGGCCCTGATTGTATTTGGGGCTTGGAGTTTGACGTGGGTTTTGGAGGAATAAAATAAAAACCTATTGGGCAGCAAACAAAGGAACAGTAGCAGTAGCACGCAGCAGACCAACAGGGAATTGGACGAAGCAGCAGATGACGGCAGAGCAGGAAGTAGACGACGGAACACGAGGCTTTTCGTCTGAGTTTCCGCCATGGTTTCTTATAATTGGGTGATGATCTCTTCAATTATGAGTGGCTAATTCTATTTTTCTAGGGCTTAGATGAAACCCTATTAATATGAATTGATAGTTTAATAGTGTTTGAGAATTGATATTTGGTTTATGATTGCATAACTATTGAGATTATTATTGGGTTGATAATTGGTCTTGTAGAATTGATTATTGGTTTTATTGTTATCAAATTTACATACTTCCTCCGTTTTTTTTACTTGCAACACTTTCCTAAAAAGGAAATAATTAATTACTTGCAACACTTTCCTAAAAAGGAAATAATTAATTACTTGCAACACTTTCTACTTTTGTTTTTCCTTTCTCTCTATCTCTCTCCAATCACATGGGCCTTCTCTTTTTTTCCTCTCTACCCCTCTACTACCCAAATTTTGCACTAGAGTTGATGAAAAAAAAATGTTGCAAGTAAAAAAAACGGAGGAAGTACTTTGTTCTTGTGGTTCAAAGTGTGATGTTATACAACGGTGTTTGATGATTTGTGGTTAAAAAGTGGAATAAATTTATGCTTTGGTTAGATAAGTTATGTCACCTAATTAATCGCAATACTATTTTTATAAGTATTCCGGCTTGTAGTTTAGGGTACTTGATAAACCTATTAATTCTCATTCCGATTTATCTATTAGTCATATTAGTAGTGGTGGATTCGACTGTCCTAGATTTCATTTTTCCGATTAACTTTTTATTGCCAAGTTTATATAGTTTATTATGTATTTTAGATTAGTTTAATTAATTTACAAACAAATCATTATATCACTATTTAGAATAAAATTAGTAGACATTAGATTTGATATTACTCAACTGTTCCCTGTGGATACGATACCCTATTATTTATCACTTACTACTAAGTCTTGTACACTTGCAAGAATAGGGTTTTATAACTTGTTTAAAATCGCTATCAAGGTTTTGGCGTCGTTGCCGGGGAACGGTGTTTGGTTAATTTAATTTAGTGTCTTCTAGTTCATTTCTTATTATGATCTTAATTTTCTGTTTTTCTTAATTACTTTTCTTTATTAGTTTCTTAGATATTTTCGCATTTTACAAATATTGATGGTTGGAGAGAAGTTGTTGAATTAATATCTCAAAGATCAGGTGCTTTCTTTCCACTCTCTACTTCTATTTTGTGCTTGTTTTTATTTAAAGTTAGGTCGTAGGTCATTATCTTTTGATTTAAACCCTTATAATCCCGAAATTGAATGCATACTTAGAGAACTAACGGCCCGTTTGGTAGTTGGTCATAAATGGTGGTAATGGGAATGAATTTGTGTGTAAATTTGTGAAAAATATCATTGTTCATTCCCATGGTAATGCTAATTTATCCTAAAGTGTCCACTTTCCTTCTTGAATTTTCATTCCATCCAATACCACCTTGTAAGGTGGTAATGAGTGGTAATGAAAATTGCTTCCCCTTGGAGACAAAAACACAAGTTTAGGAGTGAGATTGCTTGCTCATGGAGAAAAAATGTCTCCCCATGGAGATTTTAAGGGTGATTCCCTAATAAAATTACACTTAAAATTCATTCCCATTACCGCAATTTATTAACGTCTACCAAACGGGCCGTAAGGGCTTTACATCAAGTGAATAACTCTACTTCTGATACTGAGATTGATTATAATTCAATGGGTGACCAAGAACTTAGAAAACTGAGTGAGTTCACTCCTGGTACGTACACTTCTTCTGTAGGTAGTCGAATGCCCACTATAAGTCGGCTTGATCATTAATACTGCCGCCTCTTCCTCAGAAATCATTAGCACGCAGGTATTTTGGCACGTCCTGGAAGACGGTAAACCTTATGGATACTAGTTCTTATCACAGAGGATTCTCAAATTCACAGACGGGCCAGAGTAGCAACATGAGTTCCAATTCTGATGCTCCCAAGCGGCGAAGAAAGCGTAGACAAAAGAAGAAAAAGCAATACTAGTTATGTTTGTTCTTGCTTCTACTTAATTACAAATTCAAGCTTTTATATACTGAACAAGGAATATAATAGAGGTCTGACATACAAGTATGTGTCAGAATATGTATGGGTTGAAGGAAGCAAATGCAGGTCTCGCATTAATGATTAAATAGATTCAAGCTTATGTGCTTTTACTAAAAACATGGGAAACTATTTGTATGAGAATAAACTAAAAAGCAGTAAAAAGATTAAATGAACTGTAAGATTGTAGAATGATCTAAATTTCTTGAAAGTATATGTATTTGTGTTGAATGAAAGTCATGTCTTCTCATGCAAGGCTTGTAGAATTGAAGTATAGTTTTTTTCTTCATTAGTTTCATTTTCGATTTTTTTTGGTTCATTTTATTATTATTGTTTTTTTACTTTGTTCAGTTTTCTTATTGTTATTTTTTTCTTTGTTAGTTTCATTTCATTTTCTGGTGGAAGTTCTAATTTTTTGCTATTTTCTAAAAATTTTTAATCTTTTGAATTTAATGGCAAAATGCAATAATAAAATAAAATTGTATACCCTGTATCTATTGCTGCGGTTTTCCCAAGAAACCACAACAATAAGCCTATTTTTTATTATTAAATACAGCATATTGCTGCGATTTTTCCTGAAAACCGCAGCAATATACTTTATAAATCTGATATAAAATATATATATTGCTGCGATTTTACCCAGAAACCGCAGCAATATATTAATTACCTATTGTTGCCCCCTTAATATGCATGCCTTAACAAAATATTTTAACTTCCTCAAATCTTTAAAATAATTCCTTTGGCTTTTAAAATAGTCAGCCTTTTAAATAGATAAATTATTTTAAACTAAATTATATATATACTGAAATATATTTATAAAATCCATAAATTTACAGGGGATTATATGAACTTCCAACTTCTCACTCTCTATCTTATTTACCTCCGATCTAAAGAAAATGCTATTTTTTCATATTTCTCTTATTTACGGGTTGTGTTAGAATTTGCTAAAGTTGAGGTTTATGGTGAAGATCTGAGGAAAAAGACAAGGTTCTGAAGAAAAAAGTTGTTGATTTGAAGAAATAAGGTAAAAAATTGAAGATCTTAGGGGAGGAAGCAAAAAAATCCTAAATTTAATATTTAAAAATGTTATGTCACAACCAAGTAAGTGTTATACTTTTTATTTATTTTTTTAGAATTAGGTGAAGATCTGCTTGCATGTGATTGTGGGATATGTGCTAGTCCAGATTTGCATATCTACTGGAATATCATGTTTTTTTATTTATTTTTGTGTCATATGTGATTGTGAGATATGGAATTTTTTAGGGTTTCTGATTTAATATATGTTAATAAGTTTATTTTTCGATATGAAGACTGAAATTATGTAATTATCTTTATTTTACGATTTGAAGACTCAAATTAAATTAATTATATGTTGTTTGTGTTCGTTTGTTATTATCGTGTGACTTGTATATAATTATCATGTATAAAATATTAGTATAATATTATAATGTATTATATTAGTTTTATACTTTTGGCATGTATCTTAAATTCTTAATTATTTAGGTTCATTTTGTTATTTGCTTATATGTTTGTGATTTATCTTTAAGTATGTAGGTTTGCCGTTTTGTTAGGGTTTTGTGGCTCGGTTCGTGTTAGGGTTTTATTTATGAGCTTGTATTTAGGGTTTGTGTTTCCGGGTTCGTGTTTTCAGGATTTGTAATCTGAGTTTTGTATTCTGGGTTTGTTTTTTTGGTTTTGTTTTTTGAGTTTAGTTTTTGGGTTTTGTTTTTCTAAGTTTGTTTTCTGGGTTTGTGTTTTGGGTTTGTGTTTCAGGTTTGTGTTTAGGGTTTGTGTTTCTGGGTTTGTGTTTAGGGTTTGTGTTTCTGGGTTCGTTTTTTAGGTTTGTGTTTTTGGTTTGTTTTTTTGGTTTTTATGTTTAAAGGTTACTATTTAGGGTTAGTGTTGGGGTTCAATCTTAAATCCTAACCTTAACTCTAAACCCTAAACCTTACGCCTAACCTAAACCCTAACCCTAAACTCTAACTCTAAAACCTAACTCTAACCTTAACCCTAATCCTAAACGTAAACCCTAACCCTAAACCTGACCTTAACCCTAATCCTAAACGTAAACCCTAACCCTAAACCTGACCTTAAACCTTACCCTTACCTTGCCCTAACCCTAACCCTAGATGCCTAGACTCTGCCTTGTTTAAACAGTAAATGTGTTTAATTTATTTTTGAGTTGATCAATTGACACTGGACTCCATTATTAGGTCCAATTAGAGATGGAAATGGATCGGGTTCGGGGCAGGTGGACCATCACCCGCCTCCATCCACCCCACCCGATCCATCCATCACCCGGTCAAACATCCACCCGAATCCATCCATCCATCACCCACGGGTGAAACGGATGGATCGGGTGATAATCGGGTGATTGGGTAAATGCACAATTTATACAGAGAACTTCCAAATTTTGATTAATAATCGGTACATACATATTCAATAAAAACAACTAGTTAGAGTTAAATCAAGTCTAAGTTTGCCAACACATGGCAACATTAAAAAAGTGGGAAAATTGAAATTAGTGGCAACAACTAACAAGCAAGTAGCAGAATAGCAGCAGCACTAGTGTAGTAGTGTGACTTTGCAACACAAAACGATGAAAACAGCAACAGCAGCAAACAACTTCCTGTAGAAACAAATTACAGAAAAAAATTACTTGTATGAACAAAAATTATAGCAGCAAATTTGTATGAACAAGTAAAAAAAGGAGTTTGAGCAGCAGACGTGAGTTTTAAATAAACTACAACAGATCTGAGTTTTAAACAAACTACAACAGATATGAGTTTGAGTTTAACAAACTAAAAGAATTAAACAAGTAAAAAGGGTTTTGAGTTTAGAATACCTTAAAGTTGGATAAAAATAGCCTCTAAAAGCCTAGAGTTGAGAGGCGTCGTGCCTTACTGCCGCCGTGAGGCCCGTGAGTGAATGAGAGAGAGGGAGACAGGGAGGTTGGGAGAATGAGAGTGAGACACTGAGAGTATCAGAGTGAGAATGTTAGGTTTAGGAAAATTAGGTTAGGTAGTGCCGTAGTGGGCTTATGTTGCACCATTTAGTTAGGCTTTTAGGTTGGACCTAAAAAGGGGGTTTTTTTTTTAAATAAACGGGTTATGGGTCGGGTTAACGGATCGGGTGGTGGATGAAAATTGTCCACCCGTATCCGATCCGTCACCCGCATCCGTTAACCCGTCACCCGCCTACCATCCGTTTAAGTCGGGTTTTTCACCCGTCCATTAAAGCGGGTGGATCGGGTGGGCGGATGGTCCACTGGATATTTCCATCTCTAGGTCCAATTCACTTTCTGTTGAGGAGGAAACCATTTCTCCCCAAACCCATGAATCTGTCTTGTTTAGGAGGCGAACGGCCAAGGTTTAGCAGCACTTTACCTTGTTTAAAATGAAAGATGGTATGATATTTTTTACATGTAAGCATTGTAATGCCAAGACATATTGTGCTAAGGGAACACAAGGTACTAATAACCAAAACAATCATTTAGAGAAGTGTGAAGCTTACCTAAAAGTAAAAGTTGCTCAACTTGGGGGGAATTATGATTAAAAAAAACTTTGTCGTATATTTGCTGAAGCTATTATGTGTCATGGATATCCACTGTTGATGATTGAGCATTCTAAGCATAAGGAATTTCTTTCTTACTTGAATCCTAAATTGAAGCATATTTCTAGGAATACTATTGTTACGTAGTATGAAACTACTAAACTAATTACAACAACTCCCAACTTCGGATTCTTAATTTAGAGACTTGTGCAACAATGATTGGCTCGAATCCCGGTACAAACTTCTGACCAGCAACCTGCAGAAAGGGACCCACCCTGGAGGTTTGGGTGGTATTTTCCCCTCCGATGCTTAAGTCAGATATCAGGGATATGAAGGAACTTTTAGAGAGAGAAAGTAGAGAGAGAGAGAATTTATGGCAGAATAACAGTACTATGCTCTAAAAAACGTACCTTTCCCCTGATTTCAAGGACTATTTATACTGTTTGAAATGACTGATGTACCTTGATGTCACCCTAATTTGGGAGCATCTGATTCGCTGAGCAATAATATCAGGACACGTGGCAAGTGCTGATTGGCCAAACATTTTACCTTTTAGCTGAATCAGGCTTTACTTTATTGGGCCTAAGTACAATTTCAGGGCACAAGGGAGCTTTTCAGTACACCTTTTCTTCAGAAAAGTGTACTTTAGCCCAAAGAACCTGCAGGCCTTTGTACTTTCTTTGCATAAGCAATGCCACATGTAGGGCTGAAATAGTGCCACGTGTCATAAGGGTAGCCGTTGATTTTCAGGCTACAACATTTGCCCCTTAAAAGAGGGAGTTACTTATTAGGCGCCAAGACGGTTGATCTTCCTCTTTTAACCGACCTGGAACTGCCATCTTCTTTTTCAAAAAAGAGGCGCCATTTTGCCGGTCTCCACAGGTCAACCCTTAAGGGCAACGGTTATTTTTACCGGATGAGGGGGTCATTTTCACCCCTCTATAAATATGTGACCTTGTCGTTTCTGGAATCATTTTAACATTGCTGAGAAATTTTCTAGAGAGAGAGACTCTGCAATTTTTACTGAGCTTTAGAGAGAGAATTTACTTCCGTCCAAGCTCTTGCAAACTGCTACTCCGCTCGTCCGAGATTTCAACTCGTCTTTGACATTCGTCCGAGCTTTCATCTACAGGTATTTCTTCATTCATTTCCTTTATATTTTCAAGCATATTTTAAGAAAATGGATTCGTCCTCTTCATCGAACAATCCCGGCCGCTCAAGGGTTGGTGCTAACCCTAGAACAAGGGCCTGACTTCCTCGGCATCTTCTAGAGTTGGACCTATCTCGGCCGGACATGCATTCTTTTTCTTTAGCCATGGACGGCATAGTCAGACGACCCAGTCTTTACCTGTGCAGGGTAATCTGGCGCGCGTCAAGCAGACGACACGTATCAGAAGAGGGGTTAACATGCCGGCCTCTAGCTCAGAAAGGGAGGCATCAACTGGACGGATTCCCGCTGACGGAGAGCGAAAAGTCCAGAGCGTTCGTCCTGCCAACCCAAGCCCGTCTCTTGAACTCGTCCAGGAGGAATCTGAAGTTCAGGGCTCTCCAAAGCCTAACTCGTCAAATCCAAGGGCGGCCTCAGATGAGTCGAATGAGGCTGAAACCTCTTCTACTGCTGCTAGCGACTCAGACGAGCCATCTACCACCTCTTCGAGATAAGGCAGCGCCTTAGCCCCTTATCTGACCCTAGATACATCCTGGCCGAAAGTGGCTGGCTTGGACGAGTAGGTCGCCATCTTGACCACCTTTCTTCAGCCATACCCATGCCGGGGTATAGGTTTGTTCTACTTGGCCGGGAGGACACTATACTTAGTGCTCCTGCTGGCCATTTTGTTGTTTATCGTCTGGCCTTAGATGCCGGACTGCGTTTTCCTCTTCATCCCTTTATCACTCGACTTCTTTATTACTACAACATAGGACTCAATCAACTTGTCCCAAATTCATGGCAGAACATTCTAGCTTTTATAGCCGTCTGTGAGTTTAAGGGCGTCGACCCGTCCATGGCGGCTTTCTCACAAATGCACTATGTCTCCAAGGTCCCGAAAACTTTTAATGGGGCTCGGGTTAGCGTTTACAATCGGTAAGGCTACATGAACGTCTTGGGACAAGACGTCCAAGATGCATACTTGGAAGGCGAGTTCTTGTTCGTCCAAGCTCCGAACGAGGCGGTAGCCAGACGGTATCGCTTTACTAGCCGGAGCGCTACCAACACTGACGAACAGCGTCCTTTCTGGAGCTGGAGAGCAGCTCGGCTAAGGAATTGATGGAATATTTTAAGATCTCAGAGTATTCCATCAATGACATCTCCTTTAAGGGTCCGTCCAACTGGATCCCTTTCAAGGAGATGTTTTACAGCGATGATTTCTTGGTCGCGGCCGGTTTGAGGCCGGCGGGATAGAGGTATACCCTTCAAAACTCTAAGTAAACCCTTCGTCCTAAGTTTGAGAATTTACCATGCTTTCTTTTCTTATGCAGATTCCGCCAAGGCGAAACTACGAAAGTCTTGGAAGGGAGATATGAGTGCGTCCAAGTTCACAAACTCCCTCTGGAAGGAGTTCAGCAAGACCGGTGCTGAAAAAAGAGCAGACACGCTAGTACAACTTTTTTCATCTTTTTTTTTTTTTTTTTTGAAACGTCTAGTGCTGACTCTGGACGAGTTCGCTCTTTATGGAGCAAAGCGTCATAAATTTTCCTGGACGTTTTCCTTCGTCAAAGGGCAGATCGTCCTTGATTGATGGCTGGACGAACTCGTTCTCCCTGAAGCAGGTCGTCCTAACTCCATTCTAGACGCCTTGCTTCTTCAAGGAGCAGATCGTCCTAATTTTATTTTGGACGCCTTGCTTCTTCAAGGAGCAGATCGTCCTAATTTTATTTTGGACGCCTTGCTTCTTCGAAGAGCAAATCGTCCTGACATTGTTCTGGACGCCTTGCTTCCTCGAAGAGCAGATCGTCCTGATAATTTTCGGACGCCTTGCTTCCTCGAAGAGCAGATCGTCTTGATAATTTTTGGACACCTTGCTTCCCCGAAGAGCAGATCGTCCTGATAATTTTTGGACTCCTTGCTTCTTTGAGAAATAGAGCATTTTGAGATAACTTCAGGACGAGCTCCATCTTCTTCTGATTCCTTTATCATTTGTTTTTTCAGAAAAATGCCCCAACATCTAAGGCGTTGGCGGAGAAGCTGGCTGCCAAGAAGAGACCGGCCAATACCAGCGAGCCCCTCCTCCTAAAAAGGCAAACGGGTTTACGGCCAAGAAGAAGAAGACATCTCGGCCAATACCCAAGGTCGAGATAGAGATTCCAACCAAGGAAGAAGTTCTGGCCAAAGAAGAGCTTCCCATGGTTGACGACTTGGCCATGGTGACCTACACCGGTCCTTCCGGCCCTTCTGCCACCGATCAGCCGATCATTGATCTGGATGCGGCTGTGGACGGGTCAGCCTTCTCAGGTCCGGTGGCCAAACTGGTAGGCCAAATGCCGGAGGCATATAGGACGGCCTCCCGTTCTTCTGGTGAGTCTTAGTACTCAAATGTCATTAGAACCCTTCGGGTTGGCGGGCGACCAATGAGTCCCTCCAACCGTCAGACTGTCGTTATACCCGTCAGAAATACTAACGAGTCACCTCTTTCAGATAAGGGGAAGGGCAAAGCTGATGAAGCTCCGGCCGGCTCTCCAATTCTTTCTGACGACGAATCTTCGGCTGCTTTTTCGAAGATGAGCTCGGTAGACAGAGAGAAGCTCAAGCTGGAGCTTTTCAAATGCATCCCTGAAACCTACACCAAGGGTTTGAGGGGAGCTTCATCAGGACATGTCGGCTGCATGTCTCAACTGGCTGCAGAGGTAAGTTTCCTTTAGACGCTTTGAAATTTCATACTTAGATATATTTCCTCAATTTTGCATCCGTCCTAACACTTCCCATTTTTCCTTTGACAGCTCTTTGCTCGCAGTTTTATGGCAGAAGTGTAATATCGCAAAATTTTAAACATGTTTAAATAAATAATTAAGAAAGTTAAATCGTTCACTTAATAATTGTTTTAGTTAAGTAAGTCTAATTATGAATTATTTTATTTTTGAGCTTTTAAACAAACTAACTAATTCTATAAAATATTGTAATTGAAGAGTAAGATTACTAATAACACCTAAGTTAGTCACTTATATTACAACAAAGGAAACCAACCAAGTTTAAGCAAATTAATTAATAAATAAATAAATTAATTAAAAAAAAAAAAAACCCTCCCCAAACCCACGGTCAACACCCACCTCTTTCCCCCTACACTAATTTCCCTTAATTGAACCACCATTAATCACCTACCATCTCCCCTTATCTCCTACTTGTCCCCTCTCCTAGCTTCCTATCAACAAAACCACCAATCACCATCCTTCCACCTTCAACCTTTGTTCCAAAAATCTGTCCATAAATACACAGAAGAAATGAGTTTCAATTACAAACTTAAAACCACAAGAATTCACAAAAAAATTCTTCTCTCTCTCTCCTCTGTTTCGACCCCCCACAACCGACCACCGTCGGCCACCGCGCGCGCCACCTGCGCCGCGCTCTGTCGCGTCTTCACCCCGCTGTCGTTCGCCGACCACCGTGCAGCTCGCCGGCGACCCACGTCGCAGCCCGTCGCTGCTTCCTCTCTCTCTCACTCTCGCTCGCACGCTCCTCTGTTTCGCGTGCTGTTGCTGCTCCTGTCGTTCCGCCGCCGTCGGAGCTCCGGAGATCTACGGTCGTCGCTGTTCTGTTTCCACCGCCGACATCCCGCGCCGTCATCTGCGCCGCTCGCCGGAGTTCGCCCGACCTGCGTTTTCGTCCCTGCTCAAGAGAGCAGAGGTATACCACCTCTTTTATTTTCCCTCTTAAAACTGATTTTTAAGTACTATAATGATAGTTCACTTGTACCCTTGTTAATTAGTGTAATTGGGCCTAAAAACTGATTTGCTTTAGTAAACCAACTCAATGCATGTGTTGCATGTTCTTTAGTTGGGCTCAAATCTGACTTTTAATTGTATTAGCTAAGCTATTTAGTATTAGATGGACAAATTGAGTTAAACTAAAACTGATTTAGTATTAGATTAAGTTATACTGATTTAATTTATTAAGTTAAGATATATTGGGCTTATAATCTGATTACTTAGTTAAATCATTCAAGTTAATCTTGTTGCTTTAATATATTGAGCTTTAGTGGACTGATTTAGTTAGTTTACTAAACCACCTAATTTATTTACTAAAATCTATTATTGGGTTATAATTATGATTTCTAAACTAGTTGATTGTTTAAAACTAATTAAAAATAATTCATTAAGCTTGTTGTTATAATTGAGTTTAAGTTATGAGTACTTCACTAATCCTTAAGTTCACTTATAATAATTAGTTAATCGACTTGTTAGTTTTAAATGACTAAATTATTAAAATAATGTTATGGATCTATTATAACTTTAAACTTAACTAATTATTGGACGACTAATTAATTATTAACTATGAACTAGAATAATGTTATGTTTTCGAAAGGTTTTAATATGTAATAGTAACTTTAATGTTTCGATAATTCTAAAAATATAGCTAAATGAGTATTTCATTAATTAGTTGTTAAAGAGTCACCTTAATTAAAAAGTTATTAACAATTAAGAAATAATGACCTTTAAGGAGACCTTACGACGTTATAATAACCGTTATGACCTTAATAAGCGCTAACAATATTTAGGCTTAAAAGCTAAATAACGAAACGTTCATTAATAAAATTATTCTTGAATAGATTAAGGAAGATAAAGGATATTACAAGCCTCCCCCGGCTATCAAGGTTATTAAGCAGGAATTCAGGTAACGTCTACTGCTAACACCCGCATTCCCCTTCAAGTATGTTTTATGATCATGATTAATATTATGTTTTATATATGGATTGCGGGAAATGAAATGTTTTATGATGGTTATGATGATGATGCTATGAAATGAGATGATGATGTTATGATGAAATGAAAGAATATAATTATTCACGATGATATGATATGCTTAAAAGAATGAAACATGATAAATTCAAGTGAAAGACGGTTCTTGGCAAGTATTCTGTTATCCCGGGTCGTGCACGTACCTTCCGGCCGGTTAACCACCTTCCGTTTAGTGAGGGCTTTGTCCTCGGGTGGCACCGCGCATTTGGGCAAATAACGCCACCTTCCGTTTAGTGAGGGCTTTTGTCCTCGGGTGGCTGCCTTCCGTTTATGATGTTATGATGTTTTGGGGAGACGTCCCTTCCGTTGTACTAGCCAAGTTACCAAAGTAAAAATATATATGATGATGAACATGATAAAGAAGATAAATGTAACATGATATATGTTTGTGAAATGTTTTACTTATTCTATTCTCCCTGTTTTTAACTAAAATGATGTGAAATGAATTTACGATGTTAGAGTAGTATGTTACTGAGCCTCGGCTCACGACGTTTTGTTTTATGTTTTAGGTACCGATGGTGATAACGGGATGGCGTAGCAGTGAGGATTTAATTAATATCTAGATTATCTAGACTCTCATGGTTTTAATTTAAGTTTATGTCAAAACTCTGATTAGTAACTAAGTTTCTATTAATCAAGACTAATGTTGGATCTATATTATGCTTCATGTTATAAAATGTTTAAGTTTATGATTTATGTTGCCTTGTTTTTCCTTATGGAAAGTACGGGGTAACGCGCCGACTATCTAGGTTCCGCTGCTAATAATCGATTAATTAACTTAACAACGATGATTAGAGGTCGGGGCGTTACAGGTTGGTATCAGAGAACGAGTTCTCGATGCCTCAAGTAAAATCTCAAAGGTTTTACTTAAATTAGTAAATAATGGTAAAGTAATCTAGTAAAACGAGAGTCATCACCATAAGTATAGGGTCATATAATAATATGAATACTAAATGGTGTAGTTAATAAGTGTTTGAAAATGAAAATGAGTGTGAGTGTTAGGATCGGGGAAGGGAATATTTTTATATTATTTTTACGATGATAGTCATGCCTCGCTTAACATGTTATGCACATGGAATATGTGATGTTTTAGAACATGGCAACAAGTGGAAGTGGACCTACTAATGGAGGAAGTGGAACCCATGGGCCTGAAGTCACACTTGAAGAAATGAGGCAAAGGCTAGATACCTTGCGAAGTGACCCTGTTTTCGAAGAAACGACTGAAAATGCTAACGGAAATCAGGTGGATATAATGAAGCTGATGATGGAATTCTTGCAAGGAAACCGACCAAGGGCCAAGACGGAGCAGGAAGAATGCTCCAATATGTTCAAAAGGTTTTCTGCTCACAAGCCGCCTACTTATGATGGAAAACCTGACCCCACCGAGTTCGAGGAATGGTTGAATGGCATGGAGAAACTCTTTGATGCCACCCAGTGTCCAGACAAGTGGAAAGTTAACTTTGCTGTATTCTACTTAAAAGGGCAAGCTGATTGTGGTGGAAGACTGCTAGAGAGATGCAGAATCAACCTGGATTTGGATGGGAAGGTTTAAAGGAGGCTATGAGAAACCAGTTTTACCCTCAGTCTCTGCAACTCCAGATGGAATCTGAGTTTATCCATCTGAGGCAAAGGGGTATGTCAGTTCTGGAATATGCTGTGAAATTCAATGAGTTAGCTCGATTTGCTCCTGATCTGGTGTCTACGGATCGTCAAAGGATGAATCGATTTGAAGGAGGTTTGAATCTGGACCTTCAAGAAAGGCTTGCTGCAAACATGAGTAAGTCCTATCAAGAGCTTTATGACCGAGCTATCAATGTTGAAAGGAAAATGAAGCTGCGAAAGGAAGTGTATGAGGGTGGAAAAAGAAAGGCTAAATCTCATGAAAGCCACTCCAACAACTTCAACAAAAAGCCGAACACGGGATATTCGGGAAAGATCAGAAGCAATTCCTCGATGCAACAAATGCGGAAGACAAGGCCACATGACGAATGAATGTCGTAGGGGAAGTGATCAGTGTTATCGATGTGGTAAACCAGGTCATATGATTAAAAATTGTCCAATTCCAGATTGGCGAAGTGGAAATGTTGTGAATCGTGGTCAAAGAAACGGCCAGATGTTTGGTTATGGTGGAAATGCAGGCAACGCAAATAAGAACCCTCCACGTGGACCCCCGCAGGCTGGAAGAGTCTTTATGATGCAGCGTGATGAAGCAGAGGCAGATGATACTGTCATTACTGGTACTTTTCCTGTCAACTCTGTACCTGCTTATGTCCTTTTCGATTCTGGAGCTTCCCATTCGTTTATATCTGTGCTTTTCTAGAAGCTTGAATGCAAAACCATGCTCTGAATTCTCTGCCATGTCTGTCACCATCCCTAATGGTGAATCCATCTTATGTGATGTCATGTATAGAAATTGTCCTATTCTTATAGGAGGATGTGAATTTCAAGTAGACCTCATTCAATTTGAATTAACCGACTTTGATGTGATATTGGGAATGAATTGGTTGTCGAAGTACAAAGCGGACATAAATTGCCTTAACCATGAAATAACCCTCAGGAAGCCAGATGGGTGTAAGGTTTCTTATCGAAGAAGAAAAGTCCAAGCCAAACCTGAAATCATCTCATCCTTAAAGCCTTCAAGTTACTTTCAAAGGTCATTATGGATACCTATGTAGTGTGGTAGACCTAACCAAACCGAACCCTCTTATCCGATATTCCATAGTTTGTGAGTACCCATGTATTTCCGGAAGAGATACCTGGCATGCCACCAGAAAGAGAAATAGATTTCAGCATTGACCTTGTTCCTGGATCTGCTCCTATCTCCAAGGCACCTTATCGAATGGCACCTGCTGAGTTACAAGAACTGAAAAAGCAACTAGATGAATTACTCGAGAAGGGGTATATTCGACCTAGTGTGTCGCCATGGGGTGCACCAGTTCTATTTGTCAAGAAGAAAGATGGAAGCATGAGGTTATGCATTGATTATCGAGAGTTGAACAAGATCACCATCAAGAATAAATATCCATTGCCTCGTATTGATGATCTTTTTGACCAACTTCGAGGTGCAACTATCTTCTCCAAGATTGATTTAAGATCCGGATATCATCAACTCCGCATAAAGCCAGAAGATATTTCAAAAACTGCTTTCAGGACCCGATATGGTCATTATGAATTCACAGTAATGCCATTTGGGTTAACCAATGCCCCTGCTGTCTTCATGGATCTGATGAACCGAGTATTTAAATCATACCTCGATAAGTTTGTGGTTGTATTCATCGATGATATCTTGGTGTTTTCAAGAAACTTGATCGAGCATGAAGAACATTTGAGGAAGGTGTTAGAAGTGTTGAGAGAAAGGAAGTTGTATGCGAAGTTGAAGAAATGTGAGTTTGGTTGAAAGAAGTTGCCTTTCTAGGGCACATCATTTCAGATACTGGAGTCTCGGTTGATCCACAAAAGATAAGAGCTATCATGGAATGGCCTAGACCCACTAATGTTCCTGAAGTTCGGAGTTTTATGGGTTTAGCTGGATATTATAGAAGATTTGTCCAAGATTTCTCCAAGATAGCCATGCCTATAACCCATTGGTGAAGAAGACGGTTAAGTTTGTATGGAGTGATGAATGTGAAGCAGCTTTTCAAGAGTTGAAGAAGCGTCTCACTACTGCTCCTGTTCTTACTCTCCCTTCTGGAACTGATGGATTTGTTGTGTATAGCGATGCCTCTAAGCATGGATTAGGGTGTGTGTTGATGCAGAATGATAAAGTTATAGCATATGCTTCCCGTCAACTCAAGCCTCATGAACAAAACTACCCAACTCATGACCTTGAACTAGCCGCAGTTGTGTTTGCTCTCAAAATATGGAGACACTATCTCTATGGTGTTCCGTGTAAGATCTTCACCGACCACAAAAGCCTTAAATACATTTTTACCCAAAAGGAATTGAACTTGAGGCACGTAGATGGCTTGAACTCCTAAAGGATTATGATGTCGAGATCCTATATCACCCAGGCAAAGCTAATGTCGTAGCTGATGCTCTAAGCCGCAAATCCTACCTAAACACAACCTTAACCTTGCCGAAAGAAATCAATGATGATTTGATGAAGATGAAAGTGGAGATCATGCAACCAAAATAGAAGCACAGTTGTACGCATTGGAGTTGAGGCCGACTTTGTTGGAAGAAATAAAAGAGGCGCAAGATGGAGACTTGGAGTTGCAAAAGATAAAGAGTGATGTGAAGAAGGGAAAATCACCGGGATTTGTGATCCAAGATGATGGCACGTTGAGATTTCAGGGTAGAACATGTGTTCCAGATAAGGAGGCATTGAAAAAGAGAATTCTGGAAGAAGCTCAAACAGTCCTTTTTCTGTTCACCCTGGAGGAAACAAGTTGTACAAGGATTTAAAGCAGACCTTCTGGTGGAGCAATATGAAGCAAGAAGTTGCAGAATTTGTGTCAAGATGTCTGACTTGTCAAAGGATAAAATCGAACATCAGAGACCTGCAGGATTGTTGCAACCATTAGATGTTCCTGCATGGAAATGGGATTCAATTTCTATGGATTTTATCATGGGGTTGCCACCATCATTTCGAGGAATGAACTCTATATGGGTCATTGTGGATAGACTGACAAAATCCGCACATTTCTTAGCCATTAGAAATAATTGGAGTTTGGATAAGCTAGCTGAGTTATATATGAGCACAATTGTCAGATTGCATGGAGTACCAAGTTCTATTGTGTCAGATCGTGATTCGAGATTCCAAGCAAAGTTTTGGAAGGAATTACAAAAGGCACTTGGTACGAGACTGGATTTTAGTACCGCTTTCCATCCAGCAACAGATGGTCAAACAGAAAGGACCATTCAGACTCTGAAGATATGCTGAGAGCATGTATTCTGGATTTTCAAGGAAGTTGGGAGAAATACTTGCCATTGGTTGAGTTTTCTTACAACAACAGCTATCAAGCTAGCATCCAAATGGCACCATATGAAGCACTGTATGGAAGAAGATGTAGAACACCCCTGTGTTGGAGTGACATCGATGAAGCTCGAATGATTGGACCTGACTTGATACAAGAAACAACGGAAAAAGTACGATTAATTCAAGCCAGGATGAAGGCTGCACAAACAGACAAAAGAGTTATGCGGACCGTCGAAGGAGACCATTGGAGTTCGAAGTAGGTGATCATGTCTTCTTGAAAATTTCGCCTACCAAGGGTATTATGAGATTTGGTCAAACTGGTAAGCTAAGTCCGAGGTACATTGGTCCATATGAGATTTTGGATCGAGTCAACGAAGTAGCTATCGCTTGGTTGCCGACAGACTTGGATAAAGTTCATAATGTTTTCCACGTGTCGATGTTGCGAAAGTATATACCAGACCCTAGTCATGTGATCAGACACGAGCCTTTGCAGTAAGGAAGATTTGACTTATGAAGAGAAACCGATTGAAATTCTTGATCGTAGGAAAAGCGACTTAGAAGCAAAGTAATTCCTATGGTTAAGATTTTATGGGCTAATCACACGTCATCCGAAGCCACTTGGGAAGTAGAAGATCAGATGAGAACAAAATACCCTCACTTGTTTGAATAGATGACTTTGATGTGTTTGTTATGTGCTTCTGAAATCTTATGTATGAATGTTCGAGTTTATGAATGCATGATTTTATCCTTTTGACAATGCTATGTAAGTTTCGAGGACGAAACTTTTTCTAAGGGGGTAAGGATGTAATATCGCAAAATTTTAAACATGTTTAAATAAATAATTAAGAAAGTTAAATCGTTCACTTAATAATTGTTTTAGTTAAGTAAGTCTAATTATGAATATTTTATTTTTGAGCTTTTAAACAAACTAACTAATTCTATAAAATATTGTAATTGAAGAGTAAGATTACTAATAACACCTAAGTTAGTCACTTTTATTACAACAAAGGAAACCAACCAAGTTTAAGCAAATTAATAAAAATAAAAAAAAAAAAAAAAAAGAAACCCCCCCCAAACCCACGGTCAACACCCACCTCTTTCCCCCTACACTAATTTCCCTTAATTGAACCACCATTAATCACCTACCATCTCCCCCTATCTCCTACTTGTCCCCTCTCCTAGCTTCCTATCAACAAAACCACCAATCACCATCCTTCCACCTTCAACCTTTGTCTCCAAAAATCTGTCCATAAATACACAGAAGAAATGAGTTTCAATTACAAACTTAAAACCACAAGAAATCACAAAGAAATTCTTCTCTCTCTTCCTCCTCTTTCGACCCCCACCAACCGCACCGTCGCCACCGCGCGCCACTCGCCGCGCTCAGTCGCGTCTACCCCGCTGTCGTTCGCGACACCGTCTTGCCGGCGACCCACGTCACAGCCCGTCGCTGCTTCCTCTCTCTCTCACTCTCGCTCGCACACTCCTCTGTTTCGCGGGCTGTTGCTGCTGCTGTCGTTCCGCCCCCACCGGAGCTCCGGAGATCTACGGTCGTCGCTGGTTCTGTTTCCACCGCCGACATCCCGCCCGTCACTGCGCCGCTCGCCGGAGTTCGCCCAGCCCGTGTTTTCGTCCCTGCTCAAGAGAGCAGAGGTATACCACCTCTTTTATTTTCCCTCTTAAAACTGATTTTAAGTACTATAATGATAGTTCACTTGTACCCTTGTTAATTAGTGTAATTGGGCCTAAAAACTGATTTGCTTTAGTAAACCAACTCAATGCATGTGTTGCATGTTCTTTAGTTGGGCTCAAATCTGACTTTTAATTGTATTAGCTAAGCTATTAGTATTAGATGGACAAATTGAGTTAAACTAAAACTGATTTAGTATTAGATTAAGTTATACTGATTTAATTTTTTAAGTTAAGTATAATATTGGGCTTATAATCTGATTCACTTAGTTAAATCATTCCAGTTAATCTTGTTGCTTTAATATATTGAGCTTTAGTGGACTGATTTAGTTAGTGGTACTAAACCACCTAATTTATTTACTAAAATCTATTATTGGGTTATAATTTATGATTTCTAAACTAGTTGAATTGTTTAAAACTAATTAAAAATAATTCATTAAGCTTGTTGTTATAATTGAGTTTAAGTTATGAGTACTTCACTAATTCTTAAGTTCACTTATAATAATTAGTTAATCGACTTGTTAGTTTTAAATGACTAAATAATATTAAAATAATGTTATGGGATCTATTATAACTTTAAACTTAACTAATTATTGGACGACTAATTAATTATTAACTGTGAACTAGAATAATGTTATGTTTTCGAAAGGTTTTATAATATGTAATAGTATAACTTTAATGTTTCGATAATTTCTAAAAATATAGCTAAATGAGTCATTTCATTAATTAGTTGTTAAAAAGTCACCTTAATTAAAAGTTATTAACAATTAAGAAATAATGACCTTTAAGGAGACCCTGACAACGTTATAATAACCGTTATGACCTTAATAAGCGCTAACCAATATTTAGGCTTAAAAGCTAAATAATGAAACGTTCATTAATAAAATTATTCTTGAATAGATTAAGGAAGATAAAGGATATTACAAGCCTCCCCCGGCTAACAAGGTTATTAAGCAGGAATCCAGGTAACGTCTACTGCTAACACCCGCATTCCCCTTCGAAGTATGTTTTATGATCATGATTAATATTATGTTTTATATATGGATTGCGGGAAATGAAATGTTTTATGATGGTTATGATGATACGATGCTATGAAATGATGATGATGATGTTATGATGAAATGAAAAGAATATAATTATTCACGATGATTATGATATGCTTAAAAGTAATGAAACATGATAAATTCAAGTGAAAGACGGTTCTTGGCAAGTATTCTGTTATCCCGGGTCGTGCACGTACCTTCCGGCCGGTTAACCACCTTCTGTTTAGTGAGGGCTTTTGTCCTCGGGTGGCACCGCGCATTTTGGGCAAATAACGCCACCTTCCGTTTAGTGAGGGCTTTTGTCCTCGGGTGGCTGCCTTCCGTTTATGATGTTATGATGTTTTGGGGAGACGTCCCTTCCGTTGTACTAGCCAAGTTACCAAAGTAAAATATATATATATATGATGATGAACATGATAAAGAAGATAAAGTAACATGATATGTTTGTGAAATGTTTTACTTATTCTATTCTCCCTGTTTTTAACTAAAATGATGTGAAATGAATTTACGATGTTAGAGTAGTATGTTACTGAGCCTCGGCTCACGACGTTTTGTTTTATGTTTTAGGTACCGATGGTGATAACGGGATGGCGTAGCAGTAAGGATTTACTTAACATCTAGATTATCTAGACTCTCATGGTTTTAATTTAAGTTTATGTCAAAACTCTGATTAGTAACTAAGTTTCTATTAATTAAGACTAATGTTGGATCTATATTATGCTTCATGTTATAAAATGTTTAAGTTTATGATTTTATGTTGCCTTGTATTTTCCTTATGGAAAGTACGGCGGTAACGCGCCGACTATCTAGGTTCCGCTGCTAATAATCGATTAATTAACTTAACAACGATGATTAGAGGTCGGGGCGTTACAAGAAGACTGGGCACGACAGCTGAGGAAAGAGAACAAGAAGCTTATAACTGATGTTACTAAGGCTGCCAACCATGCCCAGTATTCCATGGCCGAGCAGGCATTACTGCACCAGCAGTCAAAAACGGCCTGGGAAAAACGGTCGGCTGAGATGGAGGTCCAAATCAAGAATTATCTCCTCCGGCTGACCAGTCTTTTGGATGAGAAAGATGCTATTCGCCAGGAGAGGGATGTGGCCTTGGTGGCCGCGGCGGAACTTAGGAGAGAGAACCGTTTTCTCCGAGGGAAGGGTCACATGCTGAAATTGGAGCTTTCGGCCACTGAGGAGGCGGCCAAGGAAGCTATGAACGAAGTAATCAATACTTCGAAGGTCTGGGCTGTGCAAGCCTTTAAAATGCTAGCCGAAGAGGAGGACGTCCCCAGGTATGTCCGTCGGCTGGAATTTCAGGAGAGCCTGCACAAGGCTAACATCAAAGGGGAGGAACCTCCCGTCTTCCAAGAATCGTCAGAAGACGAGGAAGAGGATGAAACTGAAGCCCAGGACGAAGAGAACGACATTCCTCCCGAGGCCTAGCTTTTCCCATTCCCCTCTCTCGGTCGCAGGCCTTTTTATACTTGTAGCTTTTTAGATTAGTTTTGTATCTTTTAGATTAGCTTGTAATCTCTCTTTTCGTCTATAAAAATTATCTTTCTTCATTTCCAATGCTTTTACTTTCTCATGCAATGGACGCCTTTTTCATAATCAAACATTTATGCTTAAGTACGCGGGCAATTCGTCTTAAAAGACTTCGTATGATCCAACAGTTCTTTTGGCCGAATGTATCAAGACATATCAGTTGCCCAATCATTAAATGCTCAAGTATGAAAAATAATTCGTCATAATCTACTTCGTCTGAACCAATAGCTCTTTTTGGCCGAGTAAGTCAAGATATTTATCAATTGCCTAAACTTTTATGTTCAAGTATGAAAGCAATTCGTCTTATCATACTTCAACTGAACCATTAGCTCCGTCATAACCTACTTCGTCTGAACCAATAGCTCTTTTCTGGACGAGTAGGAGTCAGGACGTGCAAAAACTTGTGAGTTTAAAAAATCCTAAGTTAATAACTAGTTCGGCCTGAAGCTAGATAATCATTCGTCATTGGACAAAGACTTAGTCATCTTTAAATTATGCCCCTATATGCCCCCCTTCTTGGACGAGGAGGTTTTGATAACCTTCCTTTGTTCAAGAAGGAGAAAAGGCCATAATTTCTAAGTAACTTTGACGTTTTTATGGGGGTGATTGCAACCCGTCCATCTTTGTTAAATTATAAAATAACTTGTTCCTTTACTAAGGTTGTTATTTCTAAGTTTTTGGCTTTTGGGACAGAAGGTAGGATACCTTTGCTAAGGCGTCCTAATTCCAGCCGACCTTGTTTAGGAGATGTTTAACTCTTTAAGTAAACAAGCGGTCAATTTTATGTAATTATCCATTTTAGGATGATAACATGTTCAGCCGATCTCCTAATGGAAGGTGTGTTTATTTGCTGCTCTGTTGTGTTAGTTAGCTTTGGACGATAGTATATAACTTAGGCAAATAAATCAAAGAGAGAGTCATAGAGAAGTAGAGCTGTATTATATGAATTTTGCTTGAGGGATAGTCAAGGTACATGTATACATTCTACTTTTTTCATTGTAATGCATTGAGAGAAGATTACAATTTGTCAAGATGCCCTAAACAAAGTATTTCTTCAAAGTATCAGAATTCCACGTCCTAGGAATAGAACGTTCGTCCATGCCTTCCAAACGAAAGGTGCCATTCTGAACTACTTCGATTATTTTGTAGGGTCCTTCCCAATTAGGGGTGAGCTTTCCTAGCTCCTTAGCTCGGCCGACTACTTCCATTTTCCTCAAGACGAGGTCTCCAAGCTTCAATGGACGCCTTGCAACTCTTTTGTTAAACTCCCTTGCCATTCTCAACTTGTATAGTTGCATTCTCAGCAATGCATTGCCCCTGACTTCGGGAACTAAGCCCAAAGCCGTCCGAAGAGCTGTCCAGTTAGCATCTTCTGAGTACATCATCACCCTCAGAGTTGGTTCTTCAGTCTCTATAGGAAGGACGGCCTCAGAGTCATATACCAGCATGAATGGAGTTTCTCCCATGGAGTTCTTGGCTGTTGTCCTTATTGACGATGAGACCAGCTGCAATTCTTCTACTCAAAGTCCCCTTGCATTATCTAACTTCTTTTTTATCCCGGCCGACAAGATCTTGTTAAAAGCCTCGACTTGCCCATTGGCCTGTGCATGAGCCACTGCAGCAAAGTGAGCTTTGATTCCTTGATCGGCCAACCATTGGCGAAGCTTGGGTGTTTGAAACTGCGGTCCATTGTCAAAGACGATCGACTGGGGCATACCAAACCTTGTGATGAGATTCTTCCAGATGAACCCTTTGACGTCATTAGTGGTAATGTCTCTTAATGCTTCGGCTTTAACCCATTTTGTAAAGTAGTCAACGGCTACTATTACAAACTTTTTCTGGCCGGCAGCAATAGGAAAGGGGCCAAGAATGTCCATTCCCCATTTAGCAAAGGGAAGAGGGAAGAGGATTGGAGTTAAGTAATTGGACGGCTTCTGATAGATGTTGTCGTGCTTTTTGCACATATCACATTTCTTGGCATAGAGCAATGCGTCCTTTTTCAAGGTTGGCCAAAAATAGCCAGTCCTCATAGCCTTTTCTCCTAACGCTCTCCCTCCAATGTGGGAAGCACAAGCTCCTTCATGCAGTTCTTTTAAAACGTCCAATCCCTCCTTTCTGCTGATACACTTAAGAAGAGGCCGGTTGAAGGATTTTTTGTATAAAGTCTCATTCCACAACTCGAACCACTTGTCCCTAGCTTTCACGTACTTAGCTTCTAAAGGATCAAGAGGCAACCGGCCAGTCTTCTTGAACTCAATGATGGGGCTCATCCACTCATCTTCCCGACTGAGAATCAGAACTTCGTCGGCCTGAATGCTCTTGGCCGCCTTGACCTCCCAGAAGACTGTTCTAGGGATATCCCCTTCAGCCGAACTGGCTAGCTTAGAAAGAGCATCAGCCTGATGATTTTCAGATCTAGGCACTTGATCTAGGACGAATCGCTTCAAAGACTTGATCTCTTCTTTGATCAAGTTCATATATTTACTCATGGATGCCTCTTTACACTCAAAATCCCCGTTCACTTGACTAACCACCAGCAGAGAGTCAGTTTTAGCCTCAATCTCCAGGGCCCCAGCCGCTTTGCACATTTTTATGTCGGCTAAGAGAGCTTCATACTTTGCCTCATTGTTTGAAACCTGGAATTGGAACTTCATTGCATACTCAAATTTATCCCCTTCTGGTGATTGGAAAATGATCCCAGCCCCACATCCATTCGCAGTGGAGGATCCGTCCACCATTAGGGTCCAATGTCGCTTTCCCTCTGCTGGGTCTTGGACGCTTTCTACTATAGGTCGGGTAAGCTCTACAATAAAATCAGCTAAAGCTTGCCCCTTGATTGTCTTTCGAGGCTCGAATGTTAAGTCAAACATATTGAGCTCAACGGCCCATTTCAACATTCGGCCAGATGCGTCCATCTTATGCAACACTTGCCTCAGTGGCTGATGTGTATAAACAAGAATGCTATGTGCTAGAAAGTAAGGCCTTAACTTCCGGCTGGCCATCAACAACGCCAGGCCGAACTTCTCAATGGACGAATACCTGCCCTCCGCGTCTTTCAAGACATGGCTAACAAAATAGACGGGTATTTGTACTGAGTCTCTCAGCCAAGAGAACAGCACTTACCGCGAATGGAGACACGGACAGGTAAACGTACAGTTTTTCTCCCTCGGCCGGACTGATCAGCCTAGGCAACTGCCGAAGATGATCTTTAACTTGTTCAAACGCAGCCTCAACTTCTTCTGTCCATTCAAACTTGGCATTCTTTTTAATGGTTGCAATGAAATGGTGACATTTGTCCCCTGATTTTGAAAGAAACCGTCCAAGAGCAGCCAAACATCCCGTCAGACGCTGAACTTCTTTGACTTTAGACGGCGAGGTCATATTCATGATTACTTGAATTTTGTCGGGGTTGGCCTCAATCCCTCACTGATCGACCAAAAACCCAAGAAATTTTCCAGCTACTACGCCGAATACGCATTTCTGCGGATTGAGCTTTAACTTGTACTTCCTCAAAGTGAGGAAAGTTTCTGTTAAATCATCCAGATGATCCTTTTCTTTTCTCTGACTCTTGACGATCATATCGTCGATATAAGCTTCCATATTTCTCCCAAGTTGTGGCTGAAACACAGTGTTGATAAGCCTTTGAAAGGCGGCCGGCACATTTCTCAGGCCGAAGTGCATCCGGAGCCACCCATACAGCCCTTTCTCTGTGATGAAGGAGGTTTTATCTTGGTCGTCTGGCCACATGGGAATCTGGTGGAAGCCTGAGTAAGCGTCCATGAAACTCAGCAGTGCATGACCTGCTGTAGAATCAACCAGCCGATCAATCATGGGCAACAGAAAGCTGTCCTTAGGACAAGCCTTGTTTAAATCCGTGTAATCAACGCACATCCTCCATGTGCCATTCGGCTTCGGAACCATCACAACATTTGCTACCCAATCTGGATAATAAGTTTCACGTATAAACTTAGATTTGAGCAGCTTTTGAACCTCTTGGTCAACGGCCTGATTCCTGGCCGGCCCAAGATGCCTCTTCTTCTGCCGGATGGGCTTCTGCCCCGGCTCAATATTTAGCCTATGCACCGCCACCTCAGGATCTATCCCAGGCATTTCCTCTACGGTATAGGCGAAGACATCTTCAAATTCTCTTAGCAGCTTGATCAAGGCGTCCTTGATTTCAGAATTCAGGACGGGCCCAATCTTCAATGTCCTTTCTGGACGATCTGGTCTTAAACAGATTTCTACCGGACTTTCTACCGGCTCAGACGTTCTAGTCCCAGACTCATTATTGCCATAACCTCCTCAGATGAATTCTTTTCTTCTTTAATAGCCAAACACTTTCTTTTTTTGTTGGGCAAGAGCATTGACGACTTGCTCTCAGGAAGAGGTAGCACTTGAACCTTCTCCACCTCTTGCTTTAGCTCAACAATCTGACCCTTTACCTTCTCGGCCGAGTCATCTTCCCGGACCTTTGGATGCTCTGCCTTTTCTTTCCATGATGATGGTTTGAGAGTGGTAAGGTAGCATTCCTCGCAGCTTGCTGATCTCCATAGAGAGATCCAATCTTCCCCCCATCACACTCAAACTTCATTAGCATTAGATGGGTCACAATAACAGCCTTGATGTGATTTAAGGTAGTGATGTGATTCTACGAATGCTTCGAACCAAACTAATGCGACTAATCTAAAAGATCGAAACTTTGAATGGATAACTCTATATGTTCCCTCAAGAACTAGAGGATCTCTACCTAACCTCAATTAGGAGATTCACATAAACCACGATCTATGTGTTCTTGGTACGACGACCAAAATCAATGCAAACATGCACTTGACAATCTTTTAAAACTCTCCAAAAATTGATTTTTATTAATGAACAAAATAGCCTTATATAGGCGTGCAAACATAACCCTAATCCTACTAAGATAAGAAAGAATAAACAAGATAAGAAATAAACACACTCCTAATCCAAGTAGAACAAGCTCAACTTGGATACTACTAACTAGACTTCTAATCCTATTAAATAACTCTACTCCAATTAGAATCCTAATCCAACTAGGATTTGGATTTCTAACTCAACTAGAATTTCAAACAAAATAAAACATTAAAAAGACTCCTAATATAACTAGGAGTTCTAATCCTACTAGAATTAGGAAAACTAATCCTACTAGAGCTAGGAAATACACAAATCCTAACAGAACTAGGATTTGTAGAAAATGACCATATCCCATATGTATCATCCTCTCCCCCTTAGAATCCAACTTGTATCAAGTTCCAAGGTAACCATGCAACCAGCCATATGCGAAACCCACGAACTAGAGTAATAAGGTTGCCATGAACATCCACACTTCCTTCACAAGCATGTTGTTTAACCTTTGTGTTTTCTGGATGTGTAAAACCTCAATCTTGAAAGAAATAATATTCAAAAAGTGTACAAACATCTTGTACCCAATGCTCGGATGTAGATTGTGTTGCATATTTAACGTCCAAGATTAGATCTTTGTCACTTGCACAATCCAAAGATTAGTTTTTAATTCATCTTTAACCTCCACAACAAAAATTGAATCTGAAATTACTTCCTCTACGTTGCAAGGAACATCTTCATCTTTTTTTGTTAAGTATTGTTGTTGCATCAAAGAATTAACCCTTGTAGTGGCTTCTTGCATACATACAAGAGCTTGCTTGACACTCAATGGTAAATCAAGTTCATCCATACGAACCAAACAACAACAACCAACTGAAATCTTTTTAGTAAAATAACCCTAAAATTTCACTCAGAGTTTGAGATCTTAAACATAAGTAAAACACCTCGAAATTTCAAGAAATTTTGTCACAACATACCCCTATGTCTCCTGAACACTCGACCCAAATTTCATCAAAAACTAATAAGCCAATCGAATGCAGTTTTTATTTTACTCACAGTATGTAATCCGTCAGAAAAACAGAATTCTGCTTCAAATGTTTGCGTTCACTGCGACTTCGTTACTAATCGGAATGGGATGAAATTTTGACACAATGTAGCCCTGTATGTTAGCTAATTACAGAACTAAAAAAATCAAAAATCTGATGTGACACGCGCCGTCACGCGCCACCGCAGTGACCCTTGCTCTGATACCACCTGGTGTGATTCTACGGATGCTTCGAACCAAACTAATGCGACTAATCTAAAAGATCGAAACTTTGAATGGATAACTCTATATGTTCCCTCAAGAACTAGAAGATCTCTACCTAACCTCAATTAGGAGATTCACATAAACCACGATCTATGTGTTCTTGGTACGACGACCAAAATCAATGCAAACATGCACTTGACAATCTTTTAAAACTCTCCAAAAACTGATTTTTATTAATGAACGAAATAGCCTTATATAGGCGTGCAAACATAACCCTAATCCTACTAAGATAAGAAAGACTAAACAAGATAAGAAATAAACACACTCCTAATCCAAGTAGAACAAGCTCAACTTGGATACTACTAACTAGACTTCTAATCCTATTAAATAACTCTACTCCAATTAGAATCCTAATCCAACTAGGATTTGGATTTCTAACTCAACTAGAATTTCAAACAAAATAAAACATTAAAAAGACTCCTACTATAACTAGGAGTTCTAATCCTACTAGAATTAGGAAAACTAATCCTACTAGAGCTAGGAAATACACAAATCCTAACAGATTAGGATTTGTAGAAAATGACCATATCCCGTATGTATCAGGTAGGTCGTCCGAGAATGACATTATAAGCAGTCAAGTCTCGTACTACCAAAAATTTCACAAAAAGCGTCCGGGCAGCATCTTTCTCCCCACGGGTAGAGTGACGGTCCCCATGGGATGGATGATCCCTCCGCCGAAACCGATTATAGGGTGATTTACAGGCACCAAGTCATTTTTATCAAACTTCAACCGAGACAAACAATCAGCACTGATTATAATACGCCTAACCCTGAGGTTGGCAATCTTCATTTCCACTACTAGGGGGTCATTATGCGGTGTTCTTATCTTTCCTCGGTCAAGCTCGTTGACTACTATTTTAGGGAAAGGATCAGACTCGGCCTGGTTAGTGAGCATAACCTGACTGAGTTCCCTTAAATAGTTTTTGTGGCCGCGATTTGTTGGACCTCCGGCCGTAAATCCTCCTGAAATGACCATTACAACATCATCATCCGTCTGTTTGCCTTCATTTCAGCCGGTGCCTTTAGCTCATGCTGATCCTTAATTTCCATCAGAATGGAATACTGATCTTTGTTGAACTCTATAGGTTCAACTGAGGCCGCCGGCTCAGACCGCCTACTCCTCTTGGACGAGGTGGTCAGAGAAGTCATTGCCCAAGTTTCAGCTTTTTTGGGCGAATTCTTTTTTGGCTGAATAGCCTCTTCTACCTTCTTTACCTCCGGCTGTTTTGCCTCAGCACAAACCTCCGTGGCATGAATGAATGCTTCAGCTTCCTTCAAAGCTTCGTCAATGTGGTGATTTTCTTCTTGACCAAATCAAACTTAAAGCTTCCTGGTCTTAAACCTCTGATGAAGGCGTCAAACGCCACTCCGCATTCAGATCCTGGATCTGCATGCTTCTAGGTTGAATCTCTTCACATAACCTCTCAAGGCCTCTTTAGGACCCGACCACCTTACCCAAGTGCATGCTTGTTTTTTGTTCTTGACGATTAGCCACAAAGTGACTAGTGAACAGGATACTGAGCTCAGTGAAATTGTTCACTGAGTTAGGCGGCAAATTGTTAAACCATTTCTGAGCTACTCCCTTCAACGTAGCTGGGAAATTCTTACACCAAGTAGCATCGTCCACCCCTTGGACATACATCTGATGCTTATAGGCTGATAGATGATCGTCTGGATCTGTTGTTCCATCGAAAGGCTTAATGGTCGGGAGCTTAACCTTTGGGAAAGGAGGGACTCCATAATTCTGACCGAGAAAGGAGTTCGCCAATTGATCTGGAGTGCCCCTACCTGACCCTCAATGGGTATGTGCTCCCGACGATACTCCTTTAGTACCGGATTAGAAGAGGTGTTAGCTAAGGCTTGACGCCTATACACCATTGGCTGCAAAACTGTTTTCTCTTGCCTTGGCTGAAAAGCTGAAGGTCCATGGCTTCGTCCTACTGTTCTGGACGGGAGCCTCAATGACGGATCCTTCATATAAGGAGTGGAACCAGAGGCTGAACGCTGCTGGGCTGCCGCCTCTCTGGCTTCCAGATACTCCCTAGCATCAGTTTCCATTTGTGGCCAGTAGGGGAATATTGTCTCCTGGACGGACTACCAGCCTCCAGTCCATCTTCCTCCTGGAGTCACTAACAGCTGGCTGCTTTCCCTTGGAAAGCGGCCTGTCAACTCTGGCCGAGGTGGCCGCTAGTCCCTGGACGACCCTCTTGGGACCTCCCTTTGAGTGGCTCTGCTGCCTCTCCTCCTGGACTTATCTGAAAGAACAACATATTGTTCTTAATCTGCTTTCCATGACACGGCCATTCTGGCCTGGAAATCATTTAAGACATTCTCCAAGTGACCAGCTGTCACTGGACGATCAAGGTTTTCCTGGATGACTGGAGTCACAGTCCTACCCTCAGATGGACGGCAGCATGGCCCTGTCCCGTCCACGGGATGGCCTCTCGTCATCCACTGTGTCTTCCACTTGAACTCTAAAACTTCAGTTCCTTGCGACATTCGATGAATGACAATCCGTCATTGTTGCGTCTCCCCACAGACGGCGCCAAATGTTACGTAGTATGAAATATGTAATAATAAAACAACTCCCAACTTCGAATTCTTAATTTGGAGACTTGTGCAACAATGATTGGCTCGAATCCCGGTACAAACTTCTGACCAACAACTTGCAAAAAGGGACCCACCCTGGAGGTTTGGGTGGTATTTCCCCCTCCGATGCTTAAGTCAGATATCAGGGATATGAAGGAACATTTAGAGAGAGAAAGTAGAGAGAGAGGGAGAGAATTTATGGCAGAATAACAGTACTATGCTCTGAAAAATGTACCTGTCCCCTGATTTCAAGGACTATTTATATTGTTTGAAATGACTGATGTACCTTGATGTCACCCTAATTTGGGAGCATCTGATTAGCTGAGCAATAATATCAGGACACATGGCAAGTGCTGATTGGCCAACACATTTTACCTTTTAGCTGATCAGGCTTACTTTATTGGGCCTAAGTAGAATTTCAGGGCCACAAGGGAGCTTTTCAGTACACCTTTTCTTCAAAAAAGTGTACTTTAGCCCAAAGAACCTACAGGCCTTTGTACTTTTCTTTGCATAAGTGAATGCCACATGTAGGGCTGAAATAGTGCCACGTGTCATAAGGGTAGCCGTTGATTTTCAGGCTACAACAACTATGCTTAATCATTGCACTAATCAATTCGCTGCTCTTAAAGCTTAATTAAAGAAAACTATAGGTAATTTAGAAGGAAAAGTGTGGTGTACTTGTGATTTGTGGTCTTCACTTAATAATGTTAGTTTTACTGTTTTGACTGCTCATTATGTTGATAACTCATGGGTGTTGCCTTATGAAATTTGTTTACTCTTGATTTGTTTGATGAGTGGAATATTAGAGATAAAGTGTTTTCTTTGGCTTGTGATAATGCTACCACCAATGATGTTATGATTCAAGAGATGGTTAGGGACTTGTATAGAACTAATTTGTTGCCTTGTTCCGGTAAGTTTTTTCATATTAGATGTTCTGCCCATATATTGAATCTGATTGTCCAAGCTGGTTTTAAGTTATGGATTTGAAGTTGCAACAAGTTGTTTCATATGTTTCTTATTCAAACACTAGGAAAGAGAGGTTGATGATTGTGTTAAGTATGTGAATACTGGTTTTTCTGGTTCATTGATTGGTGATGTTCGTACTCGTTGAAATTCTAATTTTCTTATGCTCTGTAGGTGTTTGGAAGCTAGGGAGGTTGTAGATAGGTATTGTTTACTTGAGCATGGTTTAGATGTTTCTCTAACTGATTCTGAATGGGAAAATGTCCAAAATGTTTGTGATTTTTCCGAACCTTTTTATGATAGCACTTGTCTTTTTTTTAGTTCTGATTACCCCACCGCCAACCTATATGTCGAGAACATTGTTTTGATTCTTTTGTTTATGCTAAAGAAAACGCAACTGATTTTATTCGTCTTATGGCTGCTCCTATGTATGCAAAATTTAACAAGTATTAGGATAATTATTCTTTGATTTTTACTATTGCTAGATGCTTGATCCCCATTACAAAAAAAATCTTT
This sequence comes from Beta vulgaris subsp. vulgaris, assembly GCF_026745355.1. Lineage (NCBI taxonomy): Eukaryota > Viridiplantae > Streptophyta > Magnoliopsida > Caryophyllales > Amaranthaceae > Beta > Beta vulgaris. The sequence continues at coordinate 22,961,674 of NC_079202.1, forward strand.
GTTCATAAGTTATATGCTACTGTTTATTTGGCCCAAGATCTTAATCGTAAGGTTAAAGGGGTTGTTGATGCCTTTACTGAGTTGTATATGTACTATGCTAGTGTTTATTATCACTTACAATTCCAACCTTGTTCCATTACATCTTCTATGACTACTAGTTCTTATTCCTCCACTCCAAGTTTTGCAAGGTCGCTTGTCCCTCCGTTTAAGAAGGCCAGCATTGGAAAGGTTGGCTACTATGTGTAACATTTGATTCATTTGATTAATTTACAGTTAGTGATTGTTATTTGTTAATAGTTTAGTGATACTTTTTTATTTGCTATTTTTTAGAATTTTGGTGCCAATGTTGCCTCTAGTAGGGGTATTGAAAATGATATGGAATCATATTTCAATGCCCCTCATGCTTCTATTGACCAAGATGACCACTTTGATATTGGAAAACCCATGTAGGCGTTTATCTATTTTGTCTTGGATGGTTAGAGATGTGTTGCCTATCCCCATTACATATGTGGCTTCTGAGTCTTCATTTAGTATGGCGGCAGAATTTTAACAAAGTATCGCACGCGTTTGCTGCACAAAAATATTGAGGTTCTTGTGACTTGCCAAAATTGGATCTTTGGTTATTCTAAGATTGAGGATGATGAGTCTCTTGAAGTTGTTAAAGGCGTTGAGCCTACTAATATTGATTATGATGTAATTCCTTAAACTGTGTTGTTGTTGTTGTTTGATGGTTTTTGTTCTGGCCAATTGAAAATGGTTGATGGTTGTGTTATGGGTTTGTGTTGTGTTTTGGGTTTGTGCTTATTTCTGGGTTTCTGTTTGTTGGTGGATTGGTTGTATTCTCGGGTTTGTTTATGTTCTGGGTTAAGTTTGATGTGTTATGAGTTGGGTTTGATTTGTTGTGGGTTTGTGTTTTAAGTTACTTGTTTAGGGTTTACTGTTTAGGATCAATCATCAGAGATAAGGGTTTTACCCTAAACCCTAATTTATAACCCAAAACCCTAACCATAAACCCAAATTCTAGCCCTAACCCTAAAATTATAAACCCTAAACAGAATTATTAGGCTCGGTTTAGTTGTTCTATGTCGTTTTACTTAATAAATGAATGTCCCTTGCGCAAAAATCATTGTGTTTTGACTTCTTTGCGACTGTTCTTGGCTACATTTTACTTCACACACATGTTTTGCCCTTAGTGTCACGATGCATCTCTACATTTCTTTTATTGGCTTGATTGAACGTGATACGTACTTGATTGATAAGATTGGCTTTGGTATTGTTGATGCTTGTGTCACTTTTGTTGGCTTTCTTGTGTTGTTAAGTTGTGTTGTCAATTGGAGTCGAGTGCTCAATGATGAGGTGAAGTTTTTACCTGAGAGTCGTAGTTGTTCTTTCTCTTGTCTTTCACATTTCCCTTGACTAAATTAATTTAATTATGTTTTGTAATAATGAAATTTGGTTGAGAGTAGAGGTTGGAAGAAAATGGTGGGATCGATGGCTAATTATGATTGTTTAGTTTGGTGTATAAAATGTCCCTTGTGCAAAAGGTGATTGGTTGTTTGCGACTATTTTTGGCTACATTTTACTTTACACACATGTTTAGCCTTAAGTGTCACGATGTGGAGCTACCTTTATTTTGTCTTTATTTGAGTATTGGACATGATATGCACTTGATTGGTAAAATTGGTTTTGGTATTGTTTAAAAGACAAAGAATTGTGGATGCTCGTGTCACTTTGTGTTGTGAAGTTGTGTTGTGAATTACAGTCGAATGCTCAATGATGAGGTTAACTTGTGAAACTGAGAGCCATTATTGATTTTTAAAGAAAATTTATTTTGACACTTATAAACTACTTTATGTTTTATTTTTGGGAGTTTTTTCTTTTGGTGTTTGCTACCATTTGCCCTAATTTATAGATTATTTTAGATAATTTATTTGTTGGTTGTCTTATTTTATTTGAAAATATTTCTTTAGTTTTTAATATTTCTCTTTATTTAGAATCTTTTGAGTTGGTAATTTCAGGTTCATCAACTGCAAAAATAGATAAAGGAAAGGGTAAGGTGATTTATGAGAGAGTTGGTAGTAGGAGATCACTTAGATGTAGAGGAGGTGGTGTTAAAATTCTTGACAAAGTTAGTGAAGAAGGGGGGTAGAAAGATGGATGTTTGTGTGTTTAAGAAGGTGATTGTGTGTGGGCTATCGTGTGCTGGCCAAAGTCAATGGAAGGGTGGTGGTGTCAACTGTCAATGGAAGGTTGGGTTGCTGCTGGTGGTGGTGAAATAAAGGCTTGTGGTGATGTTCAACATGATGGGATTACTAAGGAGATTTTTGTGGAGGGTCAGGATGCACTAGTAGAATAAATGCTTATTGCTGCGGTCATAAAGTGGCCTATTGCGGCAGTTTTGGCCGCACAGCAATTAAGGGCAGCAATAGGTAATTAATATATTGCTGTGATTTTAAACCGCATCAATATTTGAACATATTGTTGCGGGTTTCAGGTAAAACCGCAGCAATATATTTATTTTATATCAGCAAAATTGAGTATATTGCTGCGGTTTCTCAGGAAAACCGCAACAATATACTCTATTTTATAATAAATAATAAGCATATTGATGCGGTTCCTAGCCAAAACCGCAGCAATAGGTAGAGGTGTACGTCAAAAAAAATTTGCATTTTGCCATTAAATTCGAAAGATGAACGAAATTCAGAAAAATAGCAAAAATTCATAAACTTTCATCAAAATCTGACTACAAAACATAAAAATTGAAAAAAAAATGAAAACAAACTTAACATTACATCGTAAAAGCTTAACATTGATTCTAATACATAAACAAAAAATAAAATAAAAGACCAACTTATATTACATCAGAACAAAATGAAAACAAACAGATTTGAAAAAAAAAGAAAAAAAAAACGGATCTTCGAGTTCGAAAAACAAACAAAATCTTCAATCTTCGAGTCAATCTTCAATTGAAAAACGAAATAAACATATATGTAACAATTGAAAAACGAAATAAACATATATGTAACAATTGAAAAACGAAAAAAAAATCTGAAAAACAAACAAAATCTTCAATCTTCGAGTTAATCTTCAAGACTCGATCTTCGACAAAACGAACAGCCGACGAAGAAGGAAGAATAGCCGACGAAGAACGGCCAACGAAGAACAGCGAGACGTTAGGTTAAGTGGAGAAGTGGGCGTTTTTCGGCGGAATCTGGGCGGAAACGAGGAGGGAAAAAAGAGAGGAGATGAGGGAGGATATGCACGATGAGATGAATAAAGAGAAGATGATGGAGAGGAGGAGAGACGTGAAATTGATAGAGGAGGAGAGAGTGTGAGAACAGTGAGGTTTGTGGTTTAGGCGTGAAAAGTGAGGTGGACCATTTTATTATTAATTTTAAACGCCTATTGTTGCGATTTTTATTAGGAACCGCAGCAATAGGTTCAAATAATATGTTTTTTATATTATTTTAATATATTAATGCGGTTCTTGTCAGAAACCGCTGCAATATATCGAAACCATATTGCTGCGATTTTCGGCCGAAACTGCAACAATATGTTCTTTTTATATTTTTCCTTTTCTTTTACGTGATATATTGATGCGTATGGGTAAAACCGCAACAATATCACCGCAACAATATCACCGCAACAATAAGCAATTATTCTACTAGTGATGGGGCCTTCACTCATTTTGGGCTTGCAGAAGAATGGGATTACAATCTGATTGAGAATGGCCATGACATACCCATGAGTCCTTGCGTCAGTGGGGAGTTGGACCCTGAAAAGCACTGTTTTCTTATCATCCGCAAAGGAATCGAGTAGCTTATTGTTGATGGTTGTGAATAGTGAAGGACGTAATTTTTTGCTTGCTAGACTATGTAAACAGTAAACTTATGAAATTTTTTTTTATGCTAATCTAACTATCTAAGTAAGGGTTTGACTTTTTATTTAACTTTGTAATGAATGTTGGAAACTTGGAATGAAATGAAATTTTTCGAGATTTCTTTTGTCCAATTCTGATTTAATTTATCTTCTTTTGCCAATTCTGATTTTATTTTATCTATTTTTGTCCAATTTATATTTTATTTATGTTGTATAAGTAAGCAAGTGATGTTTTGGAGGATAAAAATAGTACATGTCCAATACTTATTACATATTTGATATTTCTTTTATTAACATTAAAACTTACTTTTTTTTGGCAAATTCTTTCATACTTTTTATGTCATATATACTAAAACATCAAAACTTAATAATATCACTTGGTTTTTATTGTTACAAAGTTGTTATTGTTACAATACCGTATAATGGACAATTTAACAACCGCATGCGGGGTTGAACATTGGGGGTTTCAAATTTAAATGAGGTGGTTGAATGAATTACGTCCGAACAAATGATAGAGTTCTTAATTATGTCTTGACAAATAATATTTGTTAATTACTTTGACCAAAAAAAGTGACGAATATTTCCTGTTCAAAAAACAAAATTGACCAACTGAACAATATATGTTGAACTAGTACTCAATTACTCATTAGTGAAGTTGGATCGAATTGTATTGGGTCGGAACGGTGTTGGGTCGGGTGATAATTGGGTTGGGTCAAAACTGGGTCGGGTCAAAACTGAGTCGGTGATAGCTGGTTGGGTCACAACTGGGTCGGCCGCTAACTGGATTGGGTGATAACTGGGTTGGGTCACAATAGGGTTGGGTGATAATTGAGTGGGTTTAACTGGGTCATTGGCGGATGAAGTTGGGTGCGAGTTGTTTTGGGTCGGAAACAGGTTGGGTCTGGATTGTTGTTCATGGGTGCAACTAGGCACGGGTTAACCTGGGTTGGCCCAATTCAAGTTGGGTTACCAATTCCATAGGTTAAACTAGGCACGGGTGAACGTTGGGTCGGAATGGGTCGACTTTCCAACCGACCACTCTCGGCTCATAACAGGTTGGGTCTAGGTCGCATGCGAGTTCACCTGTGGGTTGGCCCAGCTTTTGACACCTCTAGTAGCATGCATATATATGTACGTAAAATAAATTGAAAATAAATAAAAGGGTTAGAATGTACAAAGGAATGATTTTTATATTAAAGATCTAAATCATAAAAGAAATCGTTAGTAACTTCAATATAAATATAAAGAATTTATTCAAGGACCCTCAACATCATATGGTGGCTTGGGTTTGAGAGATTGACAACCTTCGGGAGGAGCAATCGTGAACCCTGCAAATCTAAACGTATATAGGAATGTCTGAATGTGTTTGTTTGTTTGTGTGTTGTCAGAAAATCTGTGTTTTGTAGAGAGGTTTTAACCCACATCACTCAACCAACTCAACTTATACGGCCTCGTATGATCTTGTGTAGGTAACTTCAATGAATCCACTAAGGAACTAGCTACAACATTAGTACAAGAACCCAAATCTATGATGAAAGGATAGGTCTTACCATTGATCAAACACCTAGACTCGAATATTGTCTCTCGTTGCTCGTGTATTGCTTCCCCCCATTGTGCTGCCACTAAAGTTCTTCACACAATCTATCCCCTCTTTTCTTCCTCCGGTTCATAGATAGGAGTCTTGGCCCAAAAAGATGGGTGTGACATGTCATGCAGCGTCGCTTCAGGACTCGTCTAATCCTTCTTAGATTTCTCCCTTGACGCCTCCTCCATCTGTTTTGTCAACAAGGCAAAACGTTCCTCCAAGATCAACATCCTATTAGGACATTATTTTGCGATATGCCCTTGGCCTCGACACTTGAAACACACCCTTTCCTTCATCCCCTTTTGATCAGCCGTGAGATTTTGAGAGTTCTAAATTCTTCTTCCCCTCGTTTCGCCTTATCCAAAGTTTCAGTTTTACGAAACTAAAGGAAGTTTCAGCTTTATAAACAAAAAAAAACTTTCCTTTAGCCTCCTTTTGTTGCTTCCTTCTTACTCCCTCCGTCCTAGAATACTCTTTACACTTTTTTTTAGTTGTCTCTTTACATTTCTATTTTGGGATATGAGTCTACTATTTTAATCATTCTACCTTTTAACTATTGGCCCATACTCTCTCTCTCTCCTCCAAATAAAATAATACCACTCTTATTACCTATCAACTCTAACTATGGACCACATTCTCTCTCCTTGAAATAAAGGAAAAATGGAAAAAAAAATCCCACCTTTAAACAATCTAATCAAAATAATCCAACGTTTTAGTTATTTCAAAACAATCCCACTTTTAACACTATCTTCTCATTTTAGACCCAATTCAAGTTTTACCCATAATAGGAGGTTGATTGACTAGAATTGCTAGTTATTATGATTTTTTCTTTATTAATTTGTTACCTTTGGACCCTTATTTACTATTCTACCCCTCCACTAGAAACCCCCAAGACCATCATCCTCTCTGTTTATCCCTCTGTCTTGCTTCCATTTCCATGGCGCTTACAAATCATCACTGCCACCAAAGCCTTCTCTCCTCTCACTTTGTCTTTTTTCATCTCATCATCTAAAACTACGTGCCTTGATAAGTGTCAAAAGTATTATGGGACGAAGGGAGTAGCTAACTGATATAACTCATCAAAAGTGTTGTAGGCTTGTAGTTACACGCAAAGCTATAGGTTTAGCATACCACTAAGTAGCTTCGCCATCTTTTTCTCTTCCTCCTTCTTGCAACCACGCGCCAAGTAAAGCTTCTCAAACCTAGTCACATACTCTTCAATGGAATGGTAGTCCTCTGAAAGGAATTGAGTCTGATAAGATAGAGTTTTGTTTATAAGATTTGGGAACAAATTGTTTCCTCATCTTCAGTTTTAATTCAGCCCAAGTTTTGATATTTTCTTTCCCCTCTCGCACTCTATGTATTTGGAACGAATCGTACCAATCTGAGGCATAATTTGTATGCCTTAGAATATCATGAGAAAAACTCTGCAACTCATCCATGTCCTTATGATCAAACATCCTTTCTATCCTCCTCTTCCAATCAAAATAGGCTTAGGGATCTTTCAATCTATTAAACTCTAAAACATCTCCAATCTTGAACAATTCACTCTTATCGGGGCGTTCCCCCTCTCAAGTTGAGTTTCTCAATCTACCTATGAAGTTGTTGCATGTGTTTTTCATAATTATCACTCCTAGCCTCGTTCTTTTCAAACCTTTGAAGCAAAGCATCCAACTTTTTCATATCTGATCCCATAACATCTGCCAGAAATTTTTGTCAAAAGTTTTTGATGGTTGTGACTTCTTTACTAATTGGATTAAGCTGAAATTTTGACACAACGTATTCCTGTATGTTAACTTTTCAGAAAAACCAAAAAAGTTATGATTTGGACACCGCACACCCCCTAACCTGCCATCGTGATGAACCCCACTCTGATACCACTTAATGTGATTTTTGTTGGCAAATTCAAACTCTTTTTGTGTTTTATGATATTAAGAACGAAAAACAATTAAAATAAAAGGATAGTGTTCTTAAATCTCAGTTTAAGAGGTTCTCTTGTAAGTCTCGAGACTCTCGACTCCAAGATAACACAAAGTCTCGATTTGTGTAGTTGAATACTCAATTCAATGCAAGCACAACGCTTAACACTTTAATTCTTAAATTCAAAACCGGTTTTATTAAAAAACATAAAATCCTTGTATAGGCGTGACAAATATAAACCGCAATCATACTAGAAATAGGAAACTAAAAACAATCAAATAACAAACTCCTAACCTAAGTGGAACAAACTCCAACTTGGGCGGCAAGCAAACTACTACACGCCTACTATGCTTATTCTCGTATTATTATTAGACTTCTAATGCTACTATAATCTTACTCCAATTAGGAATCCTAATTCAACTAGGATTTGGACTTCTAACTCAACTAAAATTATAACCCAACTAAAACTTTTAGACTCCTAACACAACTAGAAGTTCTAATCCTACTAGGATTAGGATTTTAAGAGCCCTATTCCTACTAGAATCAGGAAAACGATACAAATCCTAATAGAACTAGGATTTATAGGAATTGATCGTTTCTCATATGGATTAGTTGTGTAGGTATGTCGAAGTGTAGAGTTGTAATGTAAAAAGTCAAAGGGTTGAAGTGTATTGAAAAACCGTATAAAAAAACTGTCCTTGATTCAAGAAATCAAGGCCTATTTATAGGAAAACAAAATTTGCGCTCATATAGAGAGTACGCCAGGCGCACGTCTCTATGTAACACACAATTTCACGTGTCAGGTGCCCCAAGGTACGCCTGATGCAACATGCCCAATCAATTGCGCGCACATGGCATGCGCTTTAGGAATGATAGAATTGACAGCCACATGGCGGAAAGAGGAGTGTGGTAGGCGCACGACTCTAGGTGACACACATGGCCATGTGTCAGATGCACATTGGTGCGCTAGCTTGGCATGTGCACTTGTTACACGTTGGTACACTTTTTATAAAATATGTTTTAACGATTTTGTTTTATCTTTTAACTCTGAATATCCGATTTGAATTATAAAAAGATATTTGAAAATATTTATTTATTAAACTAAAATAATTAATTATCATGAATAATTAATTATTCGGCTTTTTCAGAGGATTAGGCTCAAAACTTTATTTATGGGGTCAAAATGCAATTAATTAGCGGGAGTAATAAATTGGGCTTTAAAATAGTATTTTAACACTTTAAAAATAGTTTTGGGATGGATTTACGGACTACTCTACCCTTGGGTCGGACCAATTAAGATCGCGGTATGTTTTATCATTATATCCTTAAATGGGGAGACACGGTTATGTGTTTACAAAAGCCCCCACTTTGATTGAGGTTCAGGAAACCGAAAGTCAAATTATACGGTATCGGGACGGAGAACAATTCTAAATGCTCTGCAGTTTATAACTGATCTATATACGTCGGTCGCTGCAAAACAAAGTTAGTATGCAGAGCAATAACTACAAGCAATTTGATTAACTGTAGAATAAGATGTTAGCAAATAAGTGCAAACAACCCAGATAAAGCACATAATGATGTAAAAATGCAAGCTTAGACTCTTTAAGGATGCATGAGACGTTGTGCAAGGATTAAGGTTATGCAAAACTAAGGAAGATGACACGTCATGCAAAATCATGGTTATGCAAGACTATGATGTATGCAATGCAAGGCCAGGGTTTTGCAAAGCTAGGAGATCTAGATACATAAAATGATAGAATGATGAGAAATAGATTGAAAATTTTCGAAAACTATTTTTTTAGTAAATAATCGGGGTTCGTAAACAAGGTATGCAGATTACAACCTTTCGATGTTTGATTTGATTTGGAGGAACCACCACATATATATGAAGCCCCACTTCGGGTAAGCTTGTCATGAATTACGCGCTATGAGCCTCGATTGAAATGCGTTTGATCTGTCTTGAGGGTTTAGAGTTTTCACTGGGGATTATTTAGGCAAAGTCAAATATCACCAGAGATCATGGAATTGTCGAAGAGTCAGTAGTGGAAAAGGGGAGTTTGGATTTAAAAAAAGTTAAGTTTAGATTTATGAATTAAATAAATGTAGGTCGTAAAAGGCTTTGACGAGGCTAGTTTCAAACTCGAGTCAATGTCGAGATCTAGAAAGAGTATATTGTTGTATTCTAGAAATTCAAATCACTAGAACTTGATTAATTTAATTTATTGAGGCGGTCGGACCTCAAGATGAGAATTTCTACGTATCCTTGCGAAATCTGACCATTCGTAGTCCCGGATCTGATTTCTTATTTTATATTATATCCTTTTTTGTTGTGCCCTAACTTTTGCCTAGGTCGTCCTTTTGGGTTTTCAACCTAGAGGGCTTGGACATTTCTTGCAAAAGGAGTTATGGTTGATGAAAGGTTGAAAGGTTTAAGGCTTGAGGTTTATGATAAGGTTTAATTGGTTAGGCTAAGGTAGGGTCATGAATTTGGGTTATATGGGTTAAGGTTTGGAGAGGTCGAATGATTTAAATTAGGGCTAGAACTTGTGTGCATGGCCCCTAGCTTGATTTTTTTATCTCTTTGCCTTTGGCTTTATCTTTTTTGCTTTTTTATTTCTTTTTGCCTTGTGCATTTTTTTTGCTTTTGCTTTTTTTTTGGACTTTGAATTTTTTTCATTTTATTGCTTGGCATTAAATTTATTTATTTTTTGTAGTGAGGCTTGCACAAAAGTCATTGGGTATTTCAAGGTTTGCAGGATATTTATGGAGCTTTGATTTTCAACGGATTTTTTTTTATTTTGGGTTGCATGAAGGATGACTTATGGATGATGGAGGAAGAGGGAAATAACTCATAATCCAAAGTATGTTCATTTTTATTTATTTTCAATTTTTAGATTTTCTTTATTACTCAATATCATTAGGTGATTTAAGTTTGATCATTGAATTAGAAACATAAATAAAATGATGGAAGACCAATGAAAATGAGATTTTTATTATTTATAAATAAAGAGATTAAGGCTTATTAAAAACAAAGTTGACAAGAAAGGAAATAAAGGAGCTACATGAGGGACTCTCCTACCCAACCTAGAAACCTGGCGTTAACTAACTAATCCCCCTGAACTGTTGAGACGATGCCTAAGGGGTTGTTGTTGTTGTTGACTTTTGCTGCAAGCGGATTAGAAATTTGTCATTATCAACCATACCCTCTAGAGCATTCTTTACGGCCCAACACACAAATATTGGGTGTCCATTCCCTTGGTGGTACTTGCAGTAAGTATTAGGGTTCCACTTCTTGGGTCTGTTTTCAGGCTAAGGTCTAAAGTAGGACAGATAGGTTGTATTGCTTCTCTTTGATGAAGCCTATTGAAAGATTCTTCTAAAGTCATGCCCAAGGGAATAAAGGTTCTTTGAGACTTTTGATAACCTCCCTTTTCAGAAAATTAACTTAATGGACGAAAATAATTGAAAGCACAAAAGGTTTTTGTCTTAATCATTCATGCATACTCTTTTATGGTAGCATTATATGACTATTTATATTATTCATGACAAAACTGACTTGTCCTCCAAACACTATCATATGCTACCGTTTACGCTTAGTAAATTATGAAAGCTTTTCCCTTAATTCTAGCCTAGAATCTAGCTAGAACTAAGGAAACATAAACTTAAGGAAAGACTAGCTTAAGGAAAAATGTGCCAATGTTTCCTTAAATACATAAAAACCACATGGCATCAAGGCTCCCTCCTTGCACGCCACTTACAACTCATGAAAGCCATGACAACTAGACTCTTAATCACAGATATCAACTAAAAATAAATTGTCTACTTTAACTAACATTGTAACTAATGACGATGACACTTAATTAAAATGCTATGTAGCTTCTTCTTCAATCCAATCCACAATATCATACATTTGAATCGAACGATCACCGAATCCAACTCTAAAACACTACTTACAACTTTGAATTGTAAGATGGTCCAAATCCAATAATTAAATAGATCAACAAATATAATCATCTTGAGTTGTCTTTTCTTTCATCAGTAGGCCTACCTTATAGAGTTTCGTGAAAGACTCTATGGGTTGGAATTTAATATGATCTCCATACTTGGGTTGCAAGTTACAGATCACTATTCGGATTTGGTTCTCTTTAGTTGGCCTATTAATTCGTTGTTTGTGAGGCCTTTTCCATCGATGTGTTAAGGAAGGTGATGATGTCTTCATTGGAGTTTTGTTTAGTTGACTCCAACTCACGAAGACCAATGGGAAGCTGAGTGTTATATATGTATTATTTGATAAACTCTTCTTTGATGTAGTCCCAGTCATTCAGCTTGTTCTTGTTCAGTGATTAGAACCACTTGGATGGATGTGCATCCAAGGTCAAGGGAAAGATATAAGCAAATAGGGCTTCGCTCATGCCTTTGAGAGTCATAGAGATGGAAAAGGCTCTCAATGCTACTTTTTTGGGAGCTTTTCCCTAAGTACAGGTTCAATGGTATTATGGCCATGAGCCCGACCGTCAAGTGCAGGAATTGACTGGATTAACTGCTCAAGTTTTTCGAACCTCAAATCTGTCTTGGACTTGATTGAGGGTGGGGCTGGTGAAGTGTATTCCTGTTCACTTCCCTTAGTTGACAGCTTCTCTCGCCGTACCTTGATCTCTTTGTCTTGTTCCTCAAGAGGAGAGTTCATCAATTAAAGTGAGTCATGATGGCACTGAGTTATTCATTAGTGTCTCCAATTTCAGATGATTATTCAGAAGTCTCGGAAGATTCGTCAGAAAAGGTGAGGATGTGTATGACAAGTCTGGAGTAGGTCGCGTTATTACCTCTCTGTTGGACGTTCCCAAGTTATAATCTCACTACTTGTCCTGAACGGAAATCGAATGGACCTCATAAATTTTAAGAAGTAATATTTTCGAAATGAGAAATGGAAATGAGAAAGGGGAATGGGAAATGGAAGAATGAAAATGAGAAATGATTAGAAATGGGTATTGTTTTTGGACTAGTATGTGCTTGACCGTGATGGAGACATGTGGCTAACTATATGCTAATGCAGACATGGACTGGACTATGCAAGCAGACTTGACGGAATGATCGGACTTTGTCGAGTATTAGACTTTGAACTTACAATAAGCAAATTAGACTAAAAGCAGGCTAGACAACAAAGAATGTAACACCATGAAAATTCTCTATTTTCTAAAAATACCTTTTTAATATAAAACTTATAGAATTATCAAGGTATTATCGCCCGTGTGTTAACTTATCGACTTATTTATAATTTTGCAGCGGAATAATGAATAACTTTGAAAAAATAATTTATTTAGTCAACCACAAAGTTAACTTCAAATCAAAAGTCAAAGCAACTTAAAATTTAAATACTCAAACCATAAATAAAATCAACTATAAAATTATTAAGCTAAACACAAGCTTTCAACGAATCCTGGACCCATGATGCATCATTTTCAAACCTGGAATGGAAGATGCATTATTGATCCTAAGAGATTGCTCACCAAATGGGTCTTCACAATATTAATAAGGCACAACCATGATTGATATACACAAAGAGCACATAATCAGCAAAGTTGAGTACTACATAATAAATAACATAAAACCTAATATGATACTAATAAACATTAAAGCAGAGATAAATAATATAATAATATGACAGACTAACTATACTGAACTTGACTCCACAACCAAACTAGTCTTCAATTTAGAAGACGAAGTACGAGCGCGACTCTGTACACCCATGACCAACAATATCAAGGTACTAATTAAATAAAATAGAACATGGTGATCAATACGGTCCCAAGAAAAGTCATGGGCTACCACCATGCACTCCACGATAACCCAAATAGTATCATTGTCGTTTCTCGTCTTCAGCAAAGCAGTCACAAAATCCATTGATATAGAATCCCACTTCCATCCAGGAACCTCTAAGGATTGAATCTTCCCCATTGGTCTCTTATGGCCGATCTTTACTTTCTGAAAGGTCAGGCACTTTGATACGAACTCGACGACTTCACGTTTCATATTCAGCCACCAATAAATCTAATTGAGATCCTTATACAACTTGTCACCCCCAGAGTGCACAAAATATGGAGTATCATGCCCCTCATCCATAAGCCTTCTCTTAATCTCTTCACACTTTTGCGGTACACACCACCTTCCCTTGAACCTCAAGCTTCCATCATCATGAATCTTAAAGTCAACTTCCTTGCCTTGCTTCATCTTCTCCTTAATATTATCTAGGTGCTCGTCTTCAACTTGACACTCTTTAATCTCATCGAAAACTGATAACCGCAATGACAAAGCACTCCTTCTTGCCTCGATCTCCCAGGATTTAAAATTTCTAGGCTAAGCCTTTACATATATCGGCACAATTCCTCGAGAACTACCAAAGCATTCATGCTATGGCTCGATTTCCTACTCAAAGCATCGGCAACTACATTTGTCTTTCCTTCATGATACTAGATATCTAGGTCATAAGCTTTAATCAGTTCTAGCCATCTTCTCTGCCTCATATTGAGATCCTTCTAGGTGAAAATGTACTTTTAACTCTTATAGTCGGTAAAGAACTAAAGATCTTGTAAGTTGCCCCATATAGGTAATGTCTCCAAAATTTCGAGGCAAACACAATGGCAACTAACTCTAGGTCATGGGTAGGATGAGTTACTCATATGGTTTCAACTGACGCGAGATATACGTGATCACCTTCCCATTCTGCTGTAGGACACATCCCAAACTATTCTTTGAAGGATCACTATACACCTCAAATCCTTCATTTTTGTCAGGCAAGGTTAAAACAAGGTCAAACGTCAAACGCACCTTCAAAATATGAAAAGCTTCCTCGCACTTCTCACTCCACTCAAATTTTAACTCATTATTCATCGAATTGGTCATTGCCTTGCTATCTTAGACAAATCTCTTATAAATCTCGTATAATAGCTAGTTAATCCTAGAAAACTCCTAGTTTTTGACACATTATTCGGAGTAGGCCACTCACTAACAGCTTGAATCTTTAAAGGATCCACAAAAACTCCTTTAGGCACATAACGACCCAAAAATACTACTTTCTCCAAACGAAACTCACACTTAGAGAACTTGGCATACAATTGAATCTTACTAAGCGTCTCCAATATTATCCTCAAATGCTCATTATGCTTTTCTTCACTCTTTGAATAAATCAATACATCATTAATGAACACCACATAAAGTCATAGAATATCCTATTCATCAAGTCCATAAATATAGCCGGAGATTGGGTCAGTCCAAACTCCAAACTTCATCACAGTAAATTCATAATGACCATGATCTATCCTAAACACAGTCTTAGGTATATCCTTATCAACTACCTTTAACTGATGTTTCCCCGAACGCAAATTAATCTTTGAGAACATACTCGTCCATTCAACTGGTCGAACATGCCATTTATCCTAGACAAAGGATACTTGTTCTTAATGGTCACATTGTTTAACTCCCTATAGTAAATGCACAACATCATACTTCCATCTTTCTTCTTCACAAACAACACAGGAGCTCCCCAAGGTGACGCACTAGTCCTAATATAACCTTTATCCAACAGTTCTTGCAACTGCGTCTTCAACTCGCTCATCTCAGGAGGTGCCATTCTTTATGTTGCCTTAGAAATAAGTGAAGTACCAGTAACTAAGTTTATGGTGAAATCAACGGCTCTTTTAGGCGACATAACAAATATCTCGCTTGGAAACACATCCATAAACTCATTCACAATTGGTACATCCTCAATCTTCAATTCTACGTATTTACTTACATCCTTCACGTTACAGAAAAACAACTCATATCCCTTCTTCACCAACTTCTTAACTTGCATTGTAGAAATGTCCCCAAAGTTCTTAGGCTTCCCAAAATGTCGATATGAATCTAACTTCCCTAAAAAGCTTCTCAACACTACCTTCTGAGCCTCACAGTCTATCTTGGCCTTATAGAAACCTAACCAATTCATCCCAAGAATAACGTCTAGGTCTTGAACTCTATCAAATTAGAAGGGAAAACACAGTCTCCTATCTTCAGAGTTAAGTCTCTATACAACTTGGTACTCCTTATGATTTCTCCAGTAGGTAAACTTATAGGCAGGTCAATTACTTCAAAGTCTACCAACCCCAAACTCTTAATAACACACGACAAAATAAACAAATTGGTCGCCCCGGAATGAAAATAACACTTTAACAAGAACAGAGTTAATAGAGAAAGTACCAGAAACTACGTAGACAGATCTCTCAGCTTGATTGTGACTCGTCAGAAACAGCTTACCCGGAGCTTTATTTTGGTTATTGTTGCTGCTCTCACTAGCAGGCTTATTGTAGCTTCCTTAATTGGTCTACGACCTTATAGGCTTTGACCCTTGGTTGACTGATTGGTTGAACCCAGACCTTCCCTGATTAACACTCCCACTACTCTTTTGCTCTTTCCTTTGCTTGGTAAAGCACTCAAACTCTTTATGCCCCTTCTTTTAGCAATAATGACAGGTTACTAGATCTCCCTTACAGTCTTTACCAGGGTGGTTCTTGTTACACTTCTTATAGTTGTAACTCCTCTTAAACTTTCCATATTATTAAAGCCTTGACTATTCCTTCCTTGAAAACTTCCAATCCCATTTATATTCTTCTTAAATATTTCCCAATTTCCCCCAGTATTGAAATCCTTTCTTTTCTCACCCACTATAACATTCTTGTCACGCCTCGACTGAAGACCATAAATATAGGTGGCTCTTCCATAAACAACATCTAGGGATGCAAAAGTCTCACCACCCAACCCCAATTGGATTTCCTCAATCAAACCTTGCTCAAATCCTTAAGCCTTTAGCTCTTCATTAGCTACTACATGTGGTGCAATGCTTTGAACTTGCTATAATACTTAGAGATGGTCGTGCTCCCCATCCTAAGATTTATGAACTCATGAGCCTTTTGTTTTCTCATAAAAGTAGGGCAAAATTTTCCTCTTAAAGCAACAATAAAGGAATCGCAATTAAACCCTTCCACATCACTAAGTCTATTTCGATTTCCTTTCCACCGTAAGTTAGCCTCATCTTTTAGATATATAACACAACTTGACCTACTTTCACAACTTTTGGACAATTAACAGCCCCAAAAATCTGTTCAAACTCCCTAATCCAGCTCTCTAAGAATGCAGGGTCAGCTTGCGCCTTAAAGTACGGTGGCTTAATCTTAGCTAGTCTTTCAAACATGTCCCCTGCAGGATTGGGACGGTCATCTCTTTCTTGTGTCAATTTCTCTGCCAATAGGCGAATAGCAGAGGCTAAGGCATTATCGTTGTTAGTCATTCTACTTCGTAACCTAAAATTTAACGTAACTCTACTTTAAGTTTCAATTCACAACTACTTGCCATATACTATTATTACCTCAATTCGACTTGATCATACAAGATTGCATCACAATAAAATTCTATGGAATTATAATAGTTCCAACTTCAATCACTATAAACCATCATCAATCATATACTCGTTCATGAATAATATACACATCAATAACAAATAAAATTTAGTCACAACAATAGAATAAAATATTCCCCATTTGCATACTAAAATAAATTCTTACTCAACTTTAATAGCTAAATAATCACTTTTATTCCGCAAAATGATGATAATAAAACTAGTGGAAAAAAGCCCATCTGATGCGGTCAAAATCGGGATTCCTAATGCGGTTTTGGTCCGCATCAGATGGGCTCGCAGCAGATCCAAATTATACGGATCAATAAATGATTTACTGATGCGGTTCTTAAAAAAACTGCATCAATTACTTATGTTAACTGGTGCGGTTTTCCATAAGAACTGCATCGGTAA
This sequence comes from Beta vulgaris subsp. vulgaris, assembly GCF_026745355.1. Lineage (NCBI taxonomy): Eukaryota > Viridiplantae > Streptophyta > Magnoliopsida > Caryophyllales > Amaranthaceae > Beta > Beta vulgaris. Next base: position 22,978,896 of record NC_079202.1, read on the forward strand.
GTCCAAAAACAAATGGTGCGGTTTCCCTGATTAACACTCCCACTACTCTTTTGCTCTTTCCTTTGCTTGGTAAAGCACTCAAACTCTGTAACACCACGTAATTTTCACTCATTATTTTTTTGGTGTTGTTTACATTAAAATGATATTTTCTTTTAAAATAAAATAATTTATTATTAAAAACTATTTTTAAAGTGTATAATTATATATATTTTGTTATGTTGTTGTGTTTATTAATTTAAAGTGTATATGATGTGCGTATTTATTTTATCATATAGTTAGTAATTCGATAAATTTAAGTAGCTTGTGATTTTAGTTTTTAAGTGTTTTATATAATATGGGTCGACCAACATAAAGAATTCTTTTGCAAACCCATATCCTTCTTATGTTGTCCAAAATTTAGAGGAGAAGTATTAAGCATAGTATTAGCATCTTCTATCTATCCCTCTTTGTAACCACCAAAAGGTGAAGAGTCATTCCCTATTAACCCATCTTAATGCAATTTAACCTTTGCTTTATGATATGAACCATCACATTATTTTTGCTGCACACTCCCTTCACGCCAGCCTTACAAAGAAAAAACAAAGAGTCCTCCCTTCTCGCATTTTCGGCCATTTCTGCACACTCATCTTGTTTGCCCCATATCTCCTTCGTCTCTTATCGGAATTGGACGTGTGAGTAGTCGAAATTCATCTACCCAGAGAGATCTTGCTCGTGGTGTCATTCGTTTTTGAAGATACTGGAGGAATTGGTAGCAGTTTCTGTTTCAATCAGACGGGTCACCCGGTTTTGTTTTCCTGTCGTACCTTCACGAATTTGATCATCTCGAAAGATCGAACCGTTGGATTTCCCTGATATTTGGGAAGAACGTTTAGGACATATGGGCCTTCATTATGACCAGAGCGATTTTAAATCGGAGCTACACATTGACAGGAATCGAGATCGGAGCAGAGCAGTACGTGATGAAAATGCAAGCAATTGGAGGTCTTCAAAGGTAACTAACGGCGAACCTAGTGCAATTAGAATTCGTTTAGGAATTATTTAGTTCTTAATATCTAAGTTGTGTTGATTTTTATGTTAAGATTTGTGGGTTGCTAAAGTTTTATATTATTGATGTTATACTTGTTATACTTAAATGTTTATGAGTGATAGTTATGTGGAAGGAAACTAATTCTACTATTTTATTATCCTTGCTAGAGTTTAATGGTTAGAATTTTTGTTTCATTATGTCTTTATGGTTTACATATTGGTTAGTGGACATTGTAAATCATATTGTTATGCGCCTATTATGTTGGTTTGCTTAAGTATGATCAAAATGATTATAATATGAGAGTATGAATATCTGTTGTCTGCCGGTGTAAGTCGCTTGAGGAAGATTCATGTCCATGGCTTGTTATCTGTTGTTATTATCTGCCACAAACATAAGAGTGATGCTTCTTCCGTATTAGCAGGGTAGTTTGGCAAGCTTACGGTTTTTATTTACATCTTAGTAGTTATGGTGTTGTAAGATGTTGGGTTGTTTGAATGATTAGATATGATTCAAGTATACTGGCGTATCAGATGTATAAGATTTTGGTGTTATAGTTATGTATACTTATGTGTCAATGTATGCAGGTATGATGATTTACTCTTATTGCTATATGCATGCTTACATGAGCTTATTATTATAATTATTTTTTTTATTATTGACATATATTTATATTATGAGTGCTTTAATTATTTTATAATGGTTTGGTTGTTTGTATGATATTGGATTTATAATAATATTGTAGTTTTATATATCAATATCTAAGTTGTCGACGTTACAATACTCGAGGGAGAATAATACTGTCTTTAGTACCGTTTCGCCAAGAGTTATGTACCGGGGGTATTATAGCTAACGTTGTAATTAACCTTGTACCCAAATTCAGACAACGAGAGTGTAGTAATTGGAGTATCTGATTATATTGTGTATTTGGTGTATATTTATGTTTGAAGAAAGATTTATTCTTTTCAGTTGGGTGAAATAATTTTTATTAGTATTATATTACTATTACTTTGAGAAGAATAAATATCGTTGAATTGAGACTATTGGATTGCGATCCTAGTTTCTGCTGATTTTGGGTGTAAGGCCTTAAGGGCATCCTTAATATTTATATTTGATGAATAAATGGATGAATAAACTATAGTATTTAATTGTAGAAATATTTTACTAAGATTAAGATATCCGGTGGGATAGATGTAGTCCCCGGTGAAGAACATGTCAACCACCTAGGTTGCGATTTAGGGGTATTACCTGGGTTAATTGTCGTCATCCGAGAGGTTGGGAAGTACTGAGCTGGGTACTATCCTGCATCGGGAGTTTGGCCATTCTTAGACACAGGCAGTAGGGAACGTAAGCCCATAGGCTGTCTGGAGATTTCGATCTGGCAAACCTTAGGAAGTGGGTTGCGATCCACTAGCGTTCTGCTCTTTCTCAAAAGCTATTTATATTATTTTGGAGGCTTATGTTTTTGATCTTGTATGTCTATATTAAGTTTACGATTCATGATTTATTTTATTGAACCATGTTAAACTGTTAGTTGTTGTTTTGCTGTTATTTGGTTCAGTTTGATCTTTTATGTTGATTGGGACTTATTTATTAACGCTTGATAACTTCTACATGGATCCTAATTGAGCTGGGAGAGCTGTTAGTTACTCCCCACTGATTGTGGATGTTTGCTATTTATTTTTGCAGGATATGTTATTGATGACAATCTTATTTGGTTTTGGGCTCGGGTTGAGATGTGAGCATTAAAATGTTAGATGTTTTAGGCCTACTCTTTTATTAATTTAAGAGTTAGTTTTCTTTTTGGCTATCAACTTAATTTATTTATACTATTTATTTATGTTGGTTTTATCACTTAGATATTTAAACGCATTTCTTGTAGTAGTGACATTCCCAGAAGACGATGTTTCCGCCATCGTCCTATAATACTATTATTATAATTTCTTCCTTTTTCGCTTTGAAATTCTGGGGTGTTACAAACTCTCTATGCCCCTTCTTTTAGCAATAATGACAGGTTACTAGATCTCCCTTACAGTCTTTACCAGGGTGGTTCTTGTTACACTTCTTATAGTTGTAACTCCTCTTAGACTTTCCCTTATTATTAAAGCCTTGACTGTTCCTTCCTTGAAAACTTCCGATCCCATTTATATTCTTCTTAAAGATTTCCCAATTTCCCCCAGTATTGAAATCCTTTCTTTTCTCACCCACTATAACATTCTTGTCACGCCTCGACTGAAGACCATAAATATAGGTGGCTCTTCCATAAACAACATCTAGGGATGCAAAAGTCTCACCGCCCAACCCCAATTGGATTTCCTCAATCAAACCTTGCTCAAATCCTTAAGCCTTTAGCTCTTCATTAGCTACTACATGTGGTGCAAACCTAGAAAATGCTTTGAACTTGCTATAATACTTAGAGATGGTTGTGCTCCCCATCCTAAGATTTATGAACTCATGAGCCTTTTGTTTTCTCATAAAAGTAGGGTAAAATTTTCCTCTTAAAGCAACAATAAAGGAATCGCAATTAAACCCTTCCACATCACTAAGTCTATTTCGGTTTCCTTTCCACCGTAAGTTAGCCTCATCTTTCAGATATATAACACAACTTGACCAACTTTCACTGCTTTTGGACAATTAACAGCCCCAAAAATCTTTTCAAACTCCCTAATCCAGCTCTCTAAGAATGCAGGGTCAGCTTGCGCCTTAAAGTACGATGGCTTAATCTTAGCTAGTCTTTCAAACATATCCCCTGCAGGATTGGGACGGTCATCGCTTTCTTGTGTCAATTTCTCTGCCAATAGGCGAATAGCAGAGGCTAAGGCATTATCGTTATTAGTCATTCTACTTCGTAACCTAAAATTTAATGTAACTCTACTTTAAGTTTCAATTCACAACTACTTGCCATATACTATTATTACCTCAATTCGACTTGATCATACAAGATTGCATCACAATAAAATTCTATGGAATTATAATAGTTCCAACTTCAATCACTATAAACCATCATCAATGTTATACTCATTCATGAATAATATTCACATCAATAACAAATAAAATTTAGTCACAACAATAGAATAAAATATTCCCCATTTGCATACTAAAATAAAATCTTACTCAACTTAAATAGCTAAATAATCACTTTTATTCCTCAAAATGATGATAATAAAACTAGTGGAAAAAAGCCCATCTGATGCGGTCAAAATCGGGCTTCCTAATGCGGTTTTGGTCCGCATTAGATGGGTTCGCAGCAGATCCAAATTATACAGATCAATAAATGATTTACTGATGCGGTTTTCCATAAAAACTGCATCAATTACTTATGTTAACTGGTGCGGTTTTCCATAAGAAATGCATCGGTAAGTCCAAAAACTAATGCGATTATGTACAATGACTACATCAGATAGGTAATTGTGAGGGTAAAAAAAAGCACTTTATACAAAGCACAATATTGTGATTTGTATATATAGTACTTTTTTGTGTACTCTGTAGAGGCTAGAGGCACAAATCCAACCAAAATAAACATTTACAAATCTAGCCAAGTTGAACATTTAAAAATCCAAAAGAAAAGAAAAAAAGAAATTCATATTTAACAATCCAACTATATTCAATCTACAACAATATAGTACGATTATTATACAAAAAACTCAACTTATGCCACGATAATTACAACAATATATGTACGATAATTAAAGAAAATATAGAGGAATAACATGAACACAGAAAATTATACATAGAAATAACCGAAATAGAGAATTGACATAGAAACAACATTTCAACATAAATACAGAAATATGTGTATAGAAAATTAATATATATAAAATTACAAAATATATGTATACAGAAAAGTAACAAACATACCATCCGAATTAATATATGTACAAAAATTACAATACATAAACAGCTAAAAATAACCAAAATAAAGCGAAAATTAAGAGCCTGAAAACGAAAAAGAGAAAAATTAAGACCTAAAAAAACTAAATCAGATAAAAAAAAACGAAAAAATTAAGAGCCTAAAACCAAAAAAATCGAAACGAAAATGGCAGCCCAAAAAACCAAATAAAAACCTACATCATAAATAAGATGCAAAAACTAAATCCCGAATAAAACGAAAAAATCTGGTAAAAAAATGAAAACACGAAGAAATCTAGTAAATAAACGAAAAAATTGGTGAAAAAACGAAGAAACCTGGTAAAAAAAAACGAAAAAATCTAGTAAAACGAAACGAAAAAACGAATAAAAAAACAACAGCTACAAGCAGATCCAAAAACAATATCCCATCAAAACTCAAACGAACTAATTTCGTTCTTCGATTCTTTGTCTCTTCATTTCTTCGTTTCGCTCTTCATTTCGTTCTTCGCTCCTTCATTCCCCATTTTCGCTCTTCGTTTCTTCGTTCTTCATTCATCATTTTCTGATTTTTCTTCATTCAATGTTCTTCGTTTCTTCGTTTCGTGAAGGAGTAGAGAGAAAAGAAATTAGGGAAGCATGATAGTAGAGAGGAAAGAGGGGAGAGGAGAGATTTGACGGTGTAGTGTGAGGGAGGAGTAGAGAGGAGAGAGAGAGGGGAGAGGCGGAAGATTAGGGTTATGAAGGAGGAGAGAGAGTTTGGGTCTAAGGAGAGGAGGGTGATTAGGATTATGAGGGAAGAGAGAGAGTTTGGGTCTGAGGAGAGGAGAGGAGAGTGTTAGAGGCTTATAATTCGCGTGTTGGGCTATAAGTGTGATGGGCCATAAATGAGCATGTTGGGCCAAAGGTTGGAAACGTGGGTTTTGAGCGGAAAAATAACAAAAATTTGATGCGGTCCACCAAACCGCATCAGATTTTAAATAAACCGCATCAGTTTATTTAATCTGATGCGGTCCACAAGAGGATCATATCAGATTGTACTCTCAACTTTCCCTCCCATTTTTAATGTTGATTTTCGGATGCGGTTTTATAAAAATCGCATTTGTTACTAAGTGACATATAAGGTTTTTCCACTAGTGAATATTTTTCCGATCCATAGTAAACCAAACTTATTCCTTAATAAAGTAAAGATACCAAAGAAAGAAATTCAAACCAATGTAGCTTAGTTACTTATTCAACAACTAATCTTAAACACATACATAAATAGTCGATGGAGTTACATTATCAGTCCTATTCTTATTTTACTTGTACTTCTCTGGAGTGAACATCTCATCTTCAAAGTCTTCATTATCATCACTGTCATAGTAGAAGCAATTCTCAACAACATGGTAGATGTCCTTTCTGGTCTACCCTCTAGAATGATCAAGCTCTTGAATGACCTCATCATTGCTATCAGGAATGCCTACTTTTAACACATGATGTATGAGTACCTCTAGGCTAGTGTAACTCTCGTTATCAGACCTTCATCATTCTCATCATCACTCAATACAATTGGGTTGGAGTAGCTTCATACTCGAGTAGCTTCTCTATCAGTTATATCTAGGAGTCCATTAACTAATGAACACGACATCTGGATTTAAATAATACCCTCATTTAGCATATATTCCCACAATAAACAATAAGCAAGAATAAACAAATAATTTAAGGCTAGGGATAACATTAAACAGTTAAGCAGGGAAGAAAAAAATATATAAACATGTTGAACTAAATATCTAAATACAGACATAATATTTTTATACTATATGTCCTTCCTATACTACCCATCTCTCACAAATCAATAAAGTAAAATAAAATATAAGCTAAGAGTACTAAAATAAACAACTACTCCCTCCGTTTCCTAAAAATCTTCCGCTTTCCGTTTAAGTGCGTTTCCAGAAGATCTTCCCTCTTTTACTTTATTCCTTATTTCGAACCTTTTTTTTACTTTTTTACCCTCTCATGTCCCTATCATATGGTCCACTATTACATTATTAATTCAATTTTATTCCTTTTCTCTCTCCTACTTTAACCCTTTTTATTTGTTTATTTATTTTAACTCATTTCTCTATCCTACTTTACCCACCCCACACCCCACACAAGTGGATCCTCCTTGGTATCTGTAGGAACAGTAACAAGGAAGATCTTTAGGAAACGGAGGGAGTAATAAATAATGAGAAAGAACTAAAAATAAAAAAATTCGAACCAAATAATAATAAAAAAATTGAACCTAACAAAAATCATTTTCGAATCCTTTTTGAAATTGAAACATGTTTCGAGAAAATGATTTAAGCACAACGAATAAGTAGAAGCTCGTTTTCTATGATATTCATTTTAAGTAACTAGGCGCCTAAAAATTTAAGGTTCGCACGAAAGGCCAATAAAACCCAACGCTCCGAGATACCACTTTGTAACACCTCGAATCATCTATTTTTCAAAATACCTTTTTAATATAAAACTTAGAGAATTATTGTAATCTCCCCTAAATTTATGGATTTTATAAATATATTTTAGTATATATATATTTATATTTCAATATAATTTAGTTTAAAATAAGTTATTTATTTAAAAGGTTGACTATTTTGAAAGTCAAAAGAATTGTTTTAAGGATTTAAGGAAGTTAAAATATTTTGTTAAGGCATGCTTTAAAAAAAATTGAAATTTTATTTGGAAAAGATTTTAAATGGGCTTGAGGAATCCAAATACTAATTAGACTAGGAAAAAGAACTTCTAGTAATGTTAGGAGTTTATTCATCAATCCTATTCATCATTCAATCCTACTTAACATCCAATTGCCTTTTCCTAAGCCTAAAAGGAAAACATATTTATAAATACCTTGAACTTTAAGACACAACAATTGAACACAAAGTTCCTTCTTTAGCATGGACAACTTAGATCCTTTCAATGTTCAACCCGGAAAAGGAAGTATAACCCTAACAAAAATTGAAATATTTCTTCTAAACACAAATTTATCTAGAAATTGTAGATATCGGCATATGGCACTAGAGAGCAAGAGCTCTCTCTTAAATAATTGCATTCGCAACACTTGCAATTCTTGGCCAGAGGTCAGCACATTCCTTTCTAATGGGGGCATGTGATAGCAGATCCTTTCATCTCTCCCTTTGGATTCACGATCACACCAACATTATCCACAAACCAACCCAGGTCTTTTACCCACACAAAAATTTTTCTCTCTCCTCCCACTTAAGAAAACCAGACACCCTCCTTGTTTCTCCCTCTTCACGATTTTCTTTCTTCCTCTTATTTTCTTCTATTTCAAGAAATACTTTCTTCTTCAACAAGAAATTCAACTATCCACACCACCACCACCACCGACCGACCACTGCTGCCGGCACTCCTTCCCCTTGTTCTTCTTCTTGTGTTGGTTTGATTACTTTACTTCTTCCTCAAGTTTTGATTAAAGATTATGTTTTTATGTCTTGTGTTAGTACTAATTATGATTAGAAGCCTAATTTACTATTTTAATGATAATCTATGATTACATAAATTATGTATTGAAATAAAAATTCATATTTGATTATTATGTTTAAATTGGATTTTTAATCATCAAAGCATGAATTTTTAGGGTGTTAAAGATTGAAAAATCATAGTAGCATGTTATAAACTATGAAATTGATTAAACTTATGAATTTAAGCATGTTTAAGTATGTTTAAAGGGAGTTTTAATAAATTATAAGTTGCTGGAATTTTATTAGAAAGGTTGTTATTAATGAAGTTTTATGGATTTTAATGACTAGTATAGTAGTACTATGCTAGGGAATATAAGTAATTGAAGTTTTAATGATTAAAATAACTTTTAAATATTTTTAAAGGGGATTTAAAGTATTTTAAAGTTTCTAAAATTTATTTGGAGTATTGATTATAAATTCTATTGGTTGTTTTAGGCGGAGATTTCTCTAATAAAATAATAAGTTTTCAAATTAACGCAAGCATTGCATGTGTATAATGCTAGTTATGGTTGATGCAGGTGCGAAGGTTGTAAAGCTGGAAGTCTAGAGTGGTTTGCATTGTTGTCGGGAGGTAAATGAAGCTGTAGGTTTTATGGCCTATAAGGGGTATGATTATTCTTCGTTATTGTATTGATTTTTCCCTCATTATATGTAAGGATATTTTAGGTTGATCTCTTAATTAGGGTGGGTTCTGCCTAAGGGTTTGTTCTCTTCGACATAAAACAGCTGAACTGTACTGAACTGAGCTGAGCTAAACTGAACTGAACTGAGCTGAATTGAACTGAATTAAATTGAATGTAATAAATATATAAATAATATTTAAACAATAATAATACGAATACTCCCTCCGTTTCCTAAAGATCTTCCTTGTTACTGTTCCTACAGATACCAAGGAGGATCCATTTTTGTGGGGTGTGGGGTGTGGGGTGGGTAAAGTAGGAGAGAGAAAGGGAGTAAAATTGAATTAATAATATAATGGTGGACCATATGATAGGGACATGAGAGGGTAAAAAGGGGAAAGAAAATTCCAAATAAGGAATAAAGTAAAAGAGGGAAGATCTTTTGGAAACACGCTTAAACGGAAAGAGGGAAGGTCTTTAGGAAACGGAGGGAGTATTAAATAATTATTTTAATGAATAATAATAATAGTATTTTGGATATTTTTAAATGATAGTTATAAATAAATAATATTAATAATCATAAATTAATAATAATAATTAATGGTAATAATGATAATTAATAATAATTATTTTATATTATTTGTATTAATATATTAATACTTGATATTATATAATAACAATAATATCAAAGAAGTAAATTTATATTAATAATTAGATTTAATAATATAATAATATTTAATCGTAAAAATAATGATTGGATTCGGACCGTGCAAAATTGCATCATAATCCGTTTCGACGTGATTTGATTGGCTTATAGGCTAAAAACGTGGATTTATTGTGCTTTTGACCTAAACCATGTTTCTCCTAATAATAATAGTAATATTAATGAGTAAAGCTATAGTAAACAAAATAATATATAAAAATAATAATAATAATTAATAATAATAATGATATAAAAATAAATAATAATAATAATAAGAGTAATTAGTAAAATAAATCAAACCAAAATAATAACAATTATAATATTTAACAAAATAATTATAAAAAAATGAAGCTGAATTGAAAATAAGTTAGGGAGAATAGGTCTTAATTTTTTTTTTTGTATTATTACAAAGAAAAAGAATAGCAGAGGTGGTATAAAACGGATGAAGTATTTATTTTATTAATTTATTCCGGCTCCCTCTTGTCCATTCCCGTATTATTAGGCTAGAACTAGAATTCAAAGACCCACACCCCGAACTCCGAAGGGCTGCTTCTCATTTCAATTTTGTAGAGGCTAGAGGGTGACAGAGGAAGAAGGAGAGAGAGGGAGAGGATTTACCACGGCAACTTGGATTTGGCTTTTGAGTTTTGCCCAGCAGAAAATATCTGAAGATTTTGTTTTACTTTGATTTTTCTAGAAGATATCTGAAGTTTTTGGTCAGAGAAGCTAGTAATTAATTACTCTAGAAGATATCCCATTTTAGCATAGGATGAGAATGCTAATGGGTGCTCCCTTTCCAATGCCATCTCCTTCCTATTCCCTGTAAGTCTCCTTTCTCTTGTATGTATTTTCTTTGATTTTTCTCTATTTCAGCTATTGGGTGCATATTCCAATTGAATTTTATTTTATAATACTATTTCAGTAACAGTTCACTTTATGCTTAGGCAGATCTGAAGCATCTGTTGTTGCAAATGTGATGTTGATAATCCTGAACATAGTGATGTTCTGGTATTTTATTTGGTATATGAGTTCTACTGGTATTAGTAGCTTAAACTCAGCATTCCCAATATATCCATTGCTCTTGCATTGTATTGTGTGTTTTCCTTTAATTTCTGCGTTACAATTGGTAGTTCGAAATCGGGTCTCAACTCAATTGATTCATGTCAAAACCAGTAACTGTTTGTATTATATATTAATTTTTGCTATTACTGCTCATGGTATGTTCATGATAGTTTGGTTCATGCCCTTCATCTTTCTCATAAGTTTTGGCCCCCAAGTATTGCTAGTCCACCCACCTTGTAGGGTCTTCTGATGAACGTGCAGACCACTTTTGTTTGGTGTTGGGGTTTTTTATATAATGGGAACGGATTTTCAATTGATAGTATATGTTTCCTGACATGTCAGAGCCAGTTGGTAAACTGCGGATTAGTTGAACCTTTCTATTTTAAGTTTGACCCAACTTATATTGGTACAGAACTAGAGATTATATATAATTTGTGTCTTTTTTCAGTTTTTATTTTTTAATTTTTATTTTTTATTTTTTATTATATAGAGCAAGTTTAACCCAACTATATGTGATTAATTATATGTAATGTAATACTTGTTCTTTCTAGTTTAGGAACCACAAATTATATTTATTTTTGGTTTTACTTTTCTTCTCTTGGAAGATGTCAGCATATAGAAAGCCATCTAAAGTCATAAGCAAAATAAAGATGGTTCTTATTTTAATTGTTTATTCTTGCTCTAATCATTACAATGAAAGAAATCTTTAATACTATGGCCAAGTAAGGCATAGTGGTCGCCCTCTAAATGAAAGAGAAAAAGTTCATGTATGACTGCTCAAGGAAATTTTAAATGTCATTATCAACTTGGAATACAATTTTAGCCTAGTCTGGGTGTTGCTGTTCAAACAGAGACTTGGGTTTGGTTAGACTTGGCTTATGTCCTTGTTCCAGTTAATAGGTTTCTAATTTCTGAAACTATATTAGCAGATTATTTCTAATAATCTTGGACTGTTGAGATTGGTCTTTATTACTGCTCATGCATCAATAATGAGATCACATTTTAATAAGATTATCATTGCTTTCATCTTGTGAGCTTATGTTTCCTACTTGTATAGTTGTATCCCTGTATGAAGGCAATGGGATGGGTGTTAGCGAGGGTGAAATTTGCTATGAATGAACGTAGCTGAGTGACCAAAACAGAGAGATTATGGACATAACTGAGAGATTAAGGGAGGAAGGACAAGGGCTAAGAAGAAAACAAGCAAGATATGATTGAATTAATGGTAATCAAGGTGATTAAACACCATTGATGCCAATGTTTCAAGAGGAATGACACTCTCCAAATCTAATACTATTAACTTCTTACTACAATTTTCAACATAATTTTTCTCTACCTAATATGCTTATTTATAGGATTTATTCCTTCCTAACTCTCTAACATATTCCTCAAGCTAACCTCCAACTTAATAATAATGCACTACCAATAGTACCCTTCTCCCTTAGGTCTGTTTATTGCAGCATTTTGAGTAGCCAAGTTATGGAATTGTTTGCAGGATAAATCATTTTACGGTGATGTGGGGGTTTCTTTGTTACCTCGTCCCATTTTTGGTGTGAATACAATGCCACAAGCTGAGGATATAAGAACTTTAGAGATTTACAGAAAGATGATCTCGCGAATCGAGGCAAATTTCATACCCCATACCCAAATTGATTACGAAACTGAATCTAGTTGACTATTTATAGCCTACAAAAATCAGATAAACAAGTGGCTTGGGCATTCTTAAACTTTCTTTTTTGGTAAGGGAACTTAATAGTTATTAATACTGGGAACCTGTATAAGCAAGTAAAAAATGTCAATGACCTTCCTAGAGTTGAGCATTAGCTCTGTTTGACTTAAAAATTTGAAATGTTTTGAGTAGTTTGCTTGAACAAGACAAAGCACCCTTTCATAATCGACCAAATTTGAGCTTTACTTTAATTTGGGTGTGTTTTTCTACATGCTTACATATTTGCATCTTGTGATCAAACTTACAAAACAATGAAATTGACTTGGCCAAAAAATTTATCGAGTTCTTACTTGCAAACCTTCAATTACATCAATCAAGTATCCAAGTTGCAGGTTCAATCCCAATATACGTAATTAGCTACTGTGAAGCTTGATTTACAACTTGAACATACTTTAAATAGCTAAATCACCTTGATTCCTTCACTTCTCTTAGGCTTCTTTATTGAGGTTTCCCTTTTTTGAAAGTTTTTAAACCGATTCTATCAAGCTCTAATATTGAATTAGTATGCATATTGCCATTATTACCTTCCCTCTAGTGTTAGAACTTGATAACTATGCTCTTCCAACATATTTGGATTTCTTCCTATGTATGGATCTGAAAACCTCAATAGATGTCATTTTCTTATGAATGATTGATTAACATTCTAGAAGATTAACAGATTGGTGATTTGAGTGTATATTATGTTTCAATCCTACATAGACTGCTTTTTTGCAACTTGAGTATGAATTCTTTTGTAAAATAAGCATCACTTGAGGAGTTAGCTATTGCATTAGTACTCAAAACTCACAACTAAAATTGCATTAGTATTTTACTTGACAACAATATAGACTTAGGAAATTTAATTAAGTAGACAAATATTTAGAATGATTTTTCACCATATATCCTTGGGTAAATTTTTATTTCACTAAATATCCCCGAGAGATTTTTTCCACCAAATATCCCCGACTAATTTTTTTTCCCACCAAATACCTTCTAACTGTAAAATTTCACCATATGCCCCTCATATTCTTTAAAATCACCATATCCTCTCAATTTTTTTTTGAAATTCACCTTGTGTCCTTAATTACTGAAGATTGTTACTGATCCTGTCATTTAATTCCGTGACTAAACTTTTGATTAACCTCTTTTGGCTCATTTAACAACCATTGAAACACTTTCCATGGCTCCTTTTCTCTCTCTTCTTTCATAACTCTCTTTCCTTCTTTTGGCCATAATTGGTGTTCTAACGGTGGTCTATGAGAGTAAGTTAGGGTAAATGACTAATAATATTTATGTTCGTTAGTCATTAGGGGTGTGGTGAAATCTAAGGAAATTGAAATGTATATAGTGAATTTTTAAAGGTTGGAGGATATTTGTTGAAAAAGAAAAAGTTACTCAAGTGTATTCGGTGAAAAATATGTATATTATTTGACTATTTTATTATTGAACAATTTAACGTGGTGGAAAAATCGAATATTTTAGAACGTGGTAACATAGTAGATATCAACATTTTTATCTTTTATTAGTTTAGAGTAGTGTGTGGAATTCTATATTTAGTGGCTTCGTTGATGTTTTTCCCATAATGTGTATGTTTCCTGCAATATGGAGCTACTAAGACTCTAAGCGACATCTCTTCCTGTACAGCTGAGTTGCTGTTCATGTGGATTAGTCGCTTGAATACTGGACAAGGGAGTTTGGATCCATACGTAAAAATTCATTCACATAAAACCCTTTTAGTTATATAATGGTCCTTGTGGATAGATATGTACATTATAGTAATTTGATAAAGACAATGGGTATAAATTTCAGGATGAGATGGTTTCCGTAAATCCTTGTTGACACTTTTTCGCTGATCGGCCTACATTGGGATATAAATGCTATTTTGCATACTTATTGTAGTCTCTCAAAAGGGTGATGTTTTTTAATTTCTGTATTAATTTTGTTTTTCTACTAACCTGATGAGACTGCTTTTCTCATCATGTACACATTAGGGTGGTTGTCTGATCGCCCTCTCTTCCAGAGTAGTGGAATGTTGTAAAATCTAGTATGTTAAGATCAGCCATTAGATGGACTGCTTTTCTCATCGTGTACACATTAGGGTGGTTGTCTGATCGCCCTCTCTTCCAGAGTAGTGGAATGTTGTAAAATCTAGTATGTTAAGATCAGCCATTAGATGGGAACTACCAGTTAGCTGCCTTTGTGTCTCATAGAAATATAGAATATTATATACACCCTGGATCTATTATTGGTTTAAATTACAGAGTGAGTGAACCATCTTCATTTTTGTGTTGTTAGTTAACTAGTTGATGACACCATCATATAGCATTTAAATAAGGATGAATCATATGTTCCTATTTTACTCTGGCTAGAATTGACTCCCCAATATGGATGAATAGCAATATTACAAATTTCCTTTATAACGGGAAGAGAATAGTGAAAAATCCATTTAAAGAAAGTTTCTTCAACTTTTTTGGTACTGTTTATTTGATTTTATTTGTTTTGACACTGATTATGGTGGGGTTTTCTTTTTTCCGCATTTGCAGATCTCAACTGTAGGTGGAGAAATTAAGATACCATTGCCATCACTACAATGAAATTTGCAACAAAGAAAGGATGGAAGTCTCTGATGCCTCTGCGCTTAAGGGGTAAACCAGGAACAAGATTTTGTTTCTTTGCCAAAGCGAAGTCATCTGGCTCTGATCCGGCAAATACGCCTGTTTACCTCAATGTTTATGACCTTACTCCGATGAATGGATATCTCTATTGGGCGGGCCTTGGTATATTTCACTCTGGTGTGGAAGGTAGATGCCTACTATCTAACTAATGCACTCTTGTTTGCCAACAGTA